>NC_052333.1:34842771-35082771 GCF_016432855.1 Salvelinus namaycush
ACTGCCACTTTTATATGTTTACATACCCTACATTACTCATCTCATATGTATATACTGTACTCTATACCATCTACTGCATCTTGCCTATGCCGTTCTGTACCATCACTCATTCATATATTTTTATGTACATATTCTTCATCCCTTTACACTTGTGTGTATAAGGTAGTTGGTGTGAAATTGTTAGGTTAGATTACTCGTTGGTTATTACTGCATGGTCGGAACTAGAAGCACAAGCATTTCGCTACACTCGCATTAACATCTGCTAACCATGTGTATGTGACAAATAACATTATATTTGATTTGATGATTTGAACTGTCTTTACCAGAGTAATGAATGAAGAAGCACTTGGGTTGTTGCATGTCGTGATGTTTGTCATGTGAGATTGTCATTCAGAAAATGATTTCCTGGATCAGCTGATTATCGTTGAACATGTGACTAACAAAACAGCTACAGTATTAAGAATTATGTGTAATTATTGAAGAACCACGTTAATGACAGTATCCATTTGGGTTTTGTCAATAAAGTTAAGGTGACTCTCGGTTAGAACCATTGGATTTTGCATACTCTGAAATGATTTAAGATTTCTGTGGCCATAAACTGTTTTCCCAGCGTAATATAAGGAAACTAAATGTTACGTAGGTAGAGTGCATTTCAGAGATCTGAATACAAAAAAACTGTACTAACAGGACAATAACCTAAACCACAAGGATAAATCTACACTGGAGGAGCTTACCAAGATGACATTGAATGTTCCTGAGTGGCCTAGTTACAGTTTGGACTTAAATCGTCTTGAAAGTCTATAGCAAAGCTTTAAAATGTCTTTCTAGCAATGATCAACAACCAACTTGACAGAACAGGAAGGATTTAAAAAATAATAATGAATATTCACATGAAGATCAGTCACCTATTGGATGACATCACGACTTCCGATCAAGCCAACTCCTTGAATGCCTTACTATGACATCACTCACTTCTTCTAGTTTGCAGTTCTCTAAAAAAAATATATATATTTTGCTCAAAACATTTATTTGTTTCCCTTTAGTGTGTTTATACTTTACAACAGGAAAAGTTTTTTTTTTTTAAATCACTGGAGGACGTCATGAACAATTCCTACATAATTTTCCCCCCACCTTTATTTAACCAGGTAGGCCAGTTGAGAACAAGTTCTCATTTACAACTGCGACCTGGCCAAGATAAAGCAAAGCAGTGCGACAAAAACAACAGAGTTACACGTGGGATAAACAAAAGTACAGTCAATAACACAATAGAAAAATCTATATACAGTGTGTGCAAATGGAGTACAGAGGTAAGGCAATAAATAGGCCATAGTAGCAAAGTAATTACAATTTAGCATTAACACTGGAGTGATAGATGTGCAGATGATGATGTGCAAGTAGAAATACTGGTGTGAGCAAAAAAAGTAAATAAAAACATGGGGATGAGGTAGGCAGTTGGATGTGCTATTTACAGATGGGCTGTGTACATCTGCAGCGATCGATAAGCTGCTCAGATAGCTGATTCTTAAAGTTAGTGAGGGAGATATAAGTCTCCAACTTCAGCGATTTTTGTAATTCGTTCCAGTCATTGGCAGCAGAGAACTGGAAGGAAAGGTGGCCAAAGTAGATGTTGGCTTTGGGGATGACCAGTGAGATATACTTCCTGGAGCGCGTGCTATGGGTGTTGCTATGGTGACCAGTGAGCTGAGTTAAGGCGGCTTAGCAAAGACTTATAGATGACCTGGAGCCAGTGGGTTTGGCGACAAATATGTAGCGAGGGCCAGCCGACGAGAGCAGTGGTATATGGGGCTTTGGTGACAAAACGGATGGCACTGTGATAGACTGCATCCAGTTTACTGAGTAGAGTGTTGGAGGCTATTTTGAAAATGACATCGCTGAAGTCAAGGATCGGTAGGATAGTCAGTTTTACGAGGGTATGTTTGGCAGCGTGAGTGAAGGAGGCTTTGCTGCGAAATAGGAAGCCGATTCTAGATTTAATTTTGGATTGTAAATGCTTAAGGAGAGTTTACAGTCTAGCCAGACACCTAGGTATTTATAGTTGTCCACATATTCTAAGTCAGAACCGTCCAGAGTAGTGATGCTGGACAGCGGGTACGGGCAGCGATCGGTTGAAGAGCATACATTAGTTTTACTAGCGTTTAAGAGCAGTTGGAGGCCACGGAAGGAGTGTTGTATGGCATTGAAGCTCGTTTGGAGGTTTGTTAACAGTGTCCAAAGAAGGGCCAGATATATACAGAATGGTGTCGTCTGCGTAGAGGCGGATCAAGGAATCACCCGCAGCAAGAGCAACATCGTTGGTATATACAGAGAAAAGAGTCGGCCCGAGAATTGAACCCTGTGGTACCCCCATAGAGACTGCCAGAGGTCAACAGGCCCTCTGATTTGACACACTGAACTCTATCTGAGAAGTAGTTGGTGAACCAGGCGAGTCAGTCATTTGAGAAACCAAGGCTGTTGAGTCTGCCGATAAGAATACGGTGATTGACAGTGTCGAAAGCCTTGGCCAGGTTGATGAAGACGGCTGCACAGTCCTGTCTTTTATCGATGGCGGTTATGATATTGTTTAGTACCTTGAGCGTGGCTGAGGTGCACCCGTGACCAGCTCGGAAACCGGATTGCACAGCGGAGAAGGTACGGCGGGATTCAAAATGGTCAGTGATCTGTTTGTTAACTTGGCTTTCGAATACTGGATGGATATAGGTCTGTAACCATTTGGGTCTAGAGTGTCCCCCCCTTTGAAGAGGGGGATGACCGCGGATGCTTTCCAATCTTTATGAATCTCAGACGATACGAAAGAGAGGTTGAACAGACTAGTAATAGGGGTTGCCACAATGGCGGCGGATATTTTTAGAAAGAGAGGGTCCAGATTGTTTAGCCCAGCTGATTTGTAAGGGTCCAGGTTTTGCAACTCTTTCAGAACATCAGCTATCTGGATTTGGGTGAAGGAGAAGCTGGGGAGGTTTGGGAAAGTAGCTGCGGGGGGTGGGGAGCTGTTGTCCGGGGTTGGGGTAGCCAGGAGGAAAGCATGGCCAGCCATAGAGAAATGCTTATTGAAATTCTCGATTATCGAGGATTTATCGGTAGTGACAGTGTTTCCTAGCCTCAGTGCAGTGGGTAGCTGGGATGAGGTGCTCTTATTCTCCATGGACTTTACAGTGTCCCAAAACTTTTGGGAGTTAGAGCTACAGGATGCAAATTTCTGTTTGAAAAAGCTAGCTTTTGCTTTCCTAACTGACTGTGTGAATTAGTTCCTGACTTCTATAAAAAGTTGCATATCGCAGGGACTATTCGATGCAGTGCAGTACGCAACAGGATGTTTTTGTGCTGGTCGAGTGCAGTCAGGTCTGGAGTGAACCAAGGGCTATATCTGTTCTTAGTTTTACATTTTTTGAAAGGGGCATGCTTATTTAAGGTGGTGAGGAAATTACTTTTAAAGAACAACCAGGCATCCCAGTTTAGGTCACCTAACAGAACGAACTCTGAAGATAGATGGGGGGCAATCAATTCACATATGGTGTCCAGGGCACAGCTGGGAGCTGAGGGGGGTCTGTAACAGGCGGCAACAGTGAGAGACTTATTTCTGGAGAGATTCATTTTTAAATTTAGAAGCTCGAACTGTTTGGGCTTAGACCTGGAAAGTAGGATAGAACTTTGCAGGCCATCTCTGCAGTAGATTGCAACTCCTCCCCCTTTGGCAGTTCTATCTTGATGGAAAATGTTGTAGTTGGGGATGGAAATTTCAGATTTTTTGGTGGCCTTCCAAAGCCAGGATTCAGACGCGGCAAGGACATCAAGGTGGGCGGAGTGTGCTAAAGCAGTGAGTAAAACAAACTTAGGGAGGAGGCTTCTGATAACATGCATGAAACCAAGGCTTTTACGGTTACAGAAGTCAACAAATGAGAGCGCCTGGGGACACACAGGGCCTGGGTTAACCTCTACATCACCCGAGGAACAGAGGAGTAGGATGAGGGTACGGCTAAAGGCTATCAGACCTGGTCGTCTAGTGGGTTGTGAACAGAGAATAAAAGGAGCAGATTTCTGGGCGTGGTAGGATAGATTCAAGGCATAATGTACAGACAGGGGTATGGTAGTGTGCGGGTACAGTGAAGGTAAACCTAGGCATTGATTGACGATAAGAGAGGTTGCATCTCTGGAGGCACCAGTTATGCTAGGTGAGGTGTCAGGGAAATTGCAAGATTATGTTATAATGCTTGTATTGCATTATAATGGTTGTTTTATTCGACAGAATAGAGTATTCTGTTAACTATTGTGTGTGTGTTCTACTGAGGATGGGCCTCTATGAGATAACACTGACAGATTTACGATGTCTTTGGGTGATAAAACCAAAAGAGCATTCCAGAGAACATGAGTTAATGGTTCTGTTCTATACCGTACCAGGAAGAGACGATTCCAGTTTGGAGTAGGAGGGCCAGACACTGGTCTATACAATGAATACTGTTGACACAGCAGATGCTGTCTACTATGTATTATAGATATCTTTCATACAAATCTTAACCTTGTGACCATTCTATGTATCTGTTGTTCGTCATGTAGGTTGAAAGGGGTGTATCTTGGCTATAAAAGATCTTTGTACTTTTGTTTTGCCACTCAACTGATCATTAGAAAATGGTGAATCGTTGATAAGTCATTGCTTTTGCAAAGCTCTTATTATTAAAGATTTAGTTTAAGTATAACTCTGACTTGTGTGAAGTTTGTCTCTCCTCATTTGATAGTAAAGAAATGAACCACCACAGAGGTCACCGCATGTGTGGGAGGTGGGACAAAAGAGCTCTCTGAGGCATGTTGAGTTGGACTAGGGGCTCCGCAGTCAAATAAAACAATGATAACTACCCTAAACAACAGTATACAAGGCATATTGATATTAGAGGGACATAAAGCGAGGCATAAAGCAATCACAGGTGTTGATTGGGAGAGCTAGCTAAGACAACAACGGGTAAGACAACAACAGTTAATCAGCTAAGACAACAACAACAGGTAAAATGGCGATGAATGGGCAGAGAGGGTCAGTTAACTCCAGAGGCATCAGCTATGTAGCCAAGTGATCATAGGGTCCAGTGAACAGCAATATATGAATCAGGGAAGCCATTAGGTAGTCATTACTACGCTAGCCGGGAGATGCGCCTGGCTCGAGGCTAACTGGTGCTAGCCTCGTCACCGACGTCTGGCAAAGGCCGGTTGAGGGCACATGGGACGGAATTGCGTCGACAGACCAGTCGTGATGGATCGGCGGGGCTCCGTGTCGACAAAGGGTCCAGGCCAATTGGCAAAAGAGGTATTGTAGCTGGAGTAATTTTGTTTGCTAGCCGGGAGATGCACCTGGCTCGAGGCTAACTGGTGTTAGCTTCGGGACAAGGGCGTTAGCCACTATAGCCAATCCGGTGCAAAGGTCCAGAGCTTACGGCAGGAATCCGGTGATGTAGTGGCTTCTAGTTGTCTTAGTGAAGAGTCTGGGAGGCATCAGCTGTGTAGCCGAGTGATCATAGGGTCCACTAAGCAGGCCGGGAGATGGGCCTGGCTCAAGGCTAGCTTCGGGGCTGGGCCACTCGGTAGCAGCTAGCTAGCTGCGATTATCCGGTGTAATGGTCCAGAGCTTACGGCAGGAATACAGTGATGTAGTGGAGAAAAACAGTCCGATATGCTCAGGGTTGATATTGCGCTGTGCAGACTGGCAGTTATTATCCAGGCTAAAAGCGGCTGGTGTCTGAGCTAAAAAGGTAAAGGCCGCTAGCAGTGGCTAACAATGACTAAATAGCTAGTAGATAATTAGCTGGTTAGCTCCTGATAGCTAGCTGCTGATGGAGGTTCTAGCTATAGGGTCTAAAAAATAGCAGATCGGTATCACATTGGGTGAGGCGGGTTGCTGGAAGGTATATTTAATTTAAAAATGGAAAAAGAGATTGAAATATATTGCAATATATACAAAAAAAGACAAAAAAACATAACATTTACAACAAACACGTCTTACTGCTACGCCATCTTGGATTACAAGATGACTCTCAGTTAAAAACCATTGGATTTAGCAAACTTTGAAATGATGTAGGATTTCTGTGAACATAAACTGTTTTCCCAGCGTAACATAAGGAGCCACTAAATGATACGTAGTTCGAGTGCATTTCAGAATACAAAAAAACTGTCCGACAGCAAGATCCCCTATTTAAGTTGAAGTTCATCATATGACAAGAGTAATGTTATGACTATAACTACTGTTCCCTGAAGGAAGGAAACTAGGTACAACATACTATTAAATTCACGCCTCGCTGGAAGCCCTGCCTTCTATAGGTGATGAGCGTGAGGCTCGGGTTAATTCCTTAAATTTAATACCGCTCTTCACCGACCCAGGAAGGGGTGGGGCCAAACAGGTGTTGTACCTCGTTTCCCTCCTTCAGGGAACACTAATTATAGTGTTAGATTCAAATTTTTCAGAGTAAATAACTCATGGACACTAGAGAAGCTTAACCAAGTTTAATTATTCCCAAAGGGTCGTTACAGCTGTAATTCAGACAAAAACATGTTCTCACCATCACAAGTATATATACCCCACTTTGGACACTCCTCCTTCTCTCCAATCCTTACATCTTCTGGTTCGACAGGAAGAGGGTAACAGGATACTAAACCCTTATTACTCCCTTCAGGGGATCTGACCTGACCTCAACCCCTCCTTCGCCTAATCCACAGATGTCCATCCGCTTCCCCTATAGCAATCCTGTGTTCTCCTCCCGTCCACCCAGCACATTCCACAGCCACTCTGTCTTTCTACAGATCTCACTCCTTTATATACTCTGCGTCTGATCTATCATGTCTTTAATATCTCAATGTTCAAAGTTTGGCCCGAATCAAACAATAGTCATAAAGTTACACACCCTTTCAGTCGGTCAACTTCGGTAAAACATACTATGGGGAATTACAATCATTACCGATGCCGACCCAAACGGATACTAAATGAAATGGCCCATGGCAGACCACCCAGACCTGACCCCGCAAGATGCGTCAGTTTTGTCAATTTATTCATTGTCTTTCGTTTGAAACACTCCTGCCAATGTTGAGAAAGGACGCACACCTGATTACGCATATAGAAGTAGGATTAGTCTACCTGGCCTGCGCGCAAATTTAGGCCTATTAATGTGCCCATTCGGGGATGTCTGATAGTATTTCTGATTGTCTTAACGCACCACCACTAATGAGTTGTGGAGCTTCTCAAATAAAATTTTTCTTCACCTCAAACAGCAAGTAAACAAAGTCTAATCAAAATCAATTGTGAATGACAATAGTTCCTCAAATTATTTTCGTAAAATATTTCTAGCTCTCGCCCTTTCGATAACCACTCAGCATAAAAGGGAAAAATGTAACGCTCTGATCCAGTGGAAATGTCATAAAATACCTGATTACTTCTTATTCTTTGCACAAATAGCCGACAGCTGTGTCTGTCCCAAACTCACTGGTGCGGGAAACTCTGAAAGCCCAGAATATTTTATACAATGTTGCAAGCTTGCTATCTCGAGTTTTGGGCCGAACCAGTTGATAGTTGATACAATGTTTCCAGTTCGTTGTAGACAGGCCATGTGCAGCCAATGTGATTTCTAGGATATTTTCTACCTGTAGGCTGCAATATTTTTTATTTGTTGGCTTTATGTAGGCTATTTTTACATAGTTGGCAATGGCAATAAAAGTTACTTTTAAATTTGTATAATTTTCATTTAGATTTAGATAGAATGTAGATGAATCTACATTCTATGATTTTGAGATACTATTTTGAATTAAATTAAACTGTTCCAGTAAAATGTGCAGATGAAAATCCTAACTGGCACGCAGATTGGTAGAAATGGTAAGATAACTTGGCACTCCAAATAGAAAAAGGTTGCCGACCGCTGGTGTAGCACATTACCGGAAACTTCAGGATCACAACGGCAGTATTTTTCTCCTTCTGGTTAGGTTATCTTGATCTCTGGCTCCCTCGAGTCATTTGCGTGTCTTAATTATTTAATCAAACACGTGCTTAAAGCATCAGACCAGTTCAGTACATATAGTTGATTTTATTAAAACACATGGGGTGTGTATATATATGGAAAAATACATACAACATTTCAACCAATCGATTGGTAGAATGAACAGACGACTCTTGGTTGACTAAGATTTATTTTAGATGGGGACAGCACTAGAACATGATTTTGGCACTGCATCTCAGTGCTTGAGGCGTCACTACAGACCCCCCGGTTCGAGTCCAGGCTGTGTTTACAACCGGCCGTGATTGTGAATTAAATAAAGGTTAAATAAAATAAAACATAGTTCATTCAGAAAGTTCAGACCCCTTCCCTTTTCCACATTTTGTTACATTACAGCTTTATTTTAAAATGGAAAAAAAAAAAAAAATAGAATCCTCATTAATCTACACACAATAATGAAAAAGTGAAAACAGGTAAAAAAACAGAAATACCTTATTTACATACGTATTCAGACCCTTTGCTATGAGACTCAAAATTGCTTTCAGGTGCATCCTGTTTCCATTAATCATCCTTGAGATGTATCTACAACTTGTTCGTAGTCCACCTGTGGTAAATTCAATTGATTGGATATGATTTGGAAGGCACACACCTGTCTATATAAGGTCCCACAGTTGACAGTGCATGTCAGAGCAAAAACCAAGCAATGAGGTCGAAGGAATTGTCCTTAGAGCTCCGAGACAGGATTGTGTCGAGGCACAGATCTGGGGAAGGGTACCAAAAAAAATTCTGCAGCATTGAAGGTCCCTAAGAACACAGTGGCCTCCATCATTCTTAAATTGAATACTCTTCCTAGAGCTGGTCACCCAGCCAAACTGAGCGATTGGGGGAGAAGGGCCTTGGTCAGGGAGGTGACCAAAAACCTGATGGTCACTCTGACAGATCTCCAAAGTTCCTTTGTGCGAACCTTCCAGAAGGACAAAGATCTCTGCAGCACTCCACCAATCAGACCTTTATGGTAGAGTGGCCAGACGGAAACCACTCCTGAGTAAAAGGCACATGACAGCTTGCTTGGAGTTTGACAAAAGGCACCTCAATGACTCTCAGACCATGAGAAACAAGATTCTCTGGTCTGATGAAACCTAGATTGAACTCTTTGGCCTGAATGCCAAGCGTAATGCCTGGAGGAAACTTGGCACCATCCCTACGGTGAAGCATGGTGGTGGCAGAATCATGCTGTGGGGATGTTTTTCAGCTGCAGGGACTGGGAGACTAGTCAGTATAGAGGGAAATATTAACGGAGCAAAGTGCAGAGAGATCCTTGATGAAAGACCTGCTCCAGAGCACTCAGGACCTCAGACTGGGGCAAAGGTTCACCGTCCAACAGGACAACGACCTTAAGCATACAGCCAAGACAACGCAGGAGTGGCTTCGGCAGAAGTCTCTGAATGTCCTTGAGTGACATAGCCAGAGCTCGGACTTGAGCCCGATCTAACATCTCTGGAGAGACCTGAAAATAGATGTGCAGTGATGTTCCCCATCCAACTTGACAGAGCTTGAGAGGATCTGCAGAGAAGGATGGGAGAAACTCCCCAAATGCAGGTGTGCCAAATAAATTAGCTAAATGAAAGAGGGGAAAAAATAATTTGATCAATTTTAGAATAAGGCTTTAACGTAACAAAATGTGGAAAAAGTCAAGGGGTCTGAATACTTTCCGAATGCACTGTATACAGCAACAGCTCCCCCATAAGCATTCCTGTATTTTCTGTAGATGTTATATCCCTGTATTGCTACTGCTGTATCAAAGGAATTATCTCAGTGAGTTTCAGAGAGGAACAGTACAGTGCATTCCAAATTCAATAGGCAGGCAAGTAAACAAAAACGTTTTCAAATAAAAACTATTCCAGAAAATGTCAAAGCGTATATAACGCCTGTCCAGGAGACTGTCGACCAATCGCGTTCACATTGTCATGCTGTGACACGCATTTCCTAAGCTAATTCTCACGAAATCCCTTTTTAAAGTCAGGGTATGAGTCGAGAAACATGCTTATTTTCCTTGAAAGTACGTAATGTCACGATTGCAAAGCTATACGATATTACAGAGAACAAGTTAATTATCTCACATCTCTGAAAATATTCATATTGTTGTGCTTCTTGTTCAGAGGGTAATTCATGCCAAGGTTATTTTCTTTAAGCTGTTAATACAAATTGAAAGGAGTTTCCAATATCCTAATTTCTTAAAGTATTTCTGGTGATAGCAAGTGATAGTGATACACAAGCTAGGTTTATTTGAAACATTGCCATCCCATGGCAGCATTTACCAGCCAACAGGTTCAGAAGCTTTAAAAACACATAAAAAATATTTAAAACCCAATTCTATTTTTGCCCAAAGTTAAGATATAAATTATTCAAACTGAACATAATATTATTATTTAATATAATATTATTTTAGGCTATTTTAGTTTGAGTCAAAGATAGTTTTGGAATAGTTTTCCTTTTTCAAACAGGTTTGTTATTTTATTTCAGTTTACTAAATAGTTTTCCCCTAATTACTTTTTCTACAATAAGCATGGAGGTTTCCCCTATCTACCAGTCATAGGTACCAGTCATAGGCAACAAAGCGCCTGGTAAACTTAGCTGGGAACGGGACAGACGGAACCCTTCTGTGGTAACAGACAGGGGCGATTTGTAATCAAATCTAATTCCCAGGAATGGGGTTCATATGAACCACAGAGACTGTGTGTGGGATAATAACATGGCCGTGTCCAACCCTGCTTGTTCCCTCGACTCCGCTACCAACCACCAATCTCCAACAGGGCCCTTAACCTGTATCACTAGACACCTCATAGTGAGCTACAGGTAGGAATCAGAAATGAATCCCAATAATGAGACACCTCTGGGGAGGGGTATCAGCAACACGAAAAAAAAATATATATATATAGTGTTTTATGACAAACCGTTTTTTACAAATAAGTCAAGACACCAACTTAGACTTTACCGTGAAATGCTTTACTTACAAGCCTTTAACCAACAGTGCAGTTCAAGAAGAAGAAAACGTTAACCAAGTAGATTAAAATAAAAAGTAACACAATGAAAATAACGAGGCTATATACAGGGGGCACCGGTACCGAGTCAGTGTGCGAGGGTACAGGCTAGTTGAGGTAATCTGTACATGAAGGTGGGGGTGTAGTGACTATGCATAGGTAACAAACAACCAGCGAGTATTAGCAGTGCACAAAAGGGAGGGGGGGGGGGGGGGTCAATGTAAATTGTCCGGTGGCGATTTTATGAATTGTTCAGCAGTCTTATGACTTGGGGGTAGAAGCTGTTGAGGAGGCTTTTGGTCCTAGACTTGGCGCTCCGGTACCGCTTGCCATGCGGTAGCAGAGAAAACAGTCTATGACTTGGGTGACTGGAGTCTCTGACAATTTTGTGGGCTTTCCTCTGACACCGCCTATTATATAGGTCTTGGATGGCAGGAAGCTTGGCCACAGTGATGTACTGGGCCGTTCGCACTACCCTCTGTAGCGCCTTACGGTCAGATGCCGAGCAGTTGCCATACCAGGCGGTGATGCAACCGGTCAGGATGCTCTTGATGGTGCAGCTGTATTACCTTTTGAGGATCTGGGGACCCATGCCAAATCTTTTCAGTCTCCTGAGGGGGAAGAGGTTTTGTTGTGCCCTCTTCACGACTGTCTTGGTATATACCCACGTGGGTGATTGAAAGATGAACTGAGGTCCACACTCCAGTCCAGTTGATGGTGGTAATGCACCTTAAAGTTGGTTGCTAACCGCCATATAAAGTCCAAAGAAGAAAAAGAAGCCTGAAGGAAGGAGAAATTACGAGAAACTAATTCTGTTTACCGTTTGGGGCGTCACGACTGGTTACCTATTTTGATGTGATATGAAAGTATTGTGTGAAATTATTTTGATGTGATATGAAAGTATTATGTGAAATTATTTTGATGTGATATGAAAGTATTATGTGAAATTATTTTGATGTGATATTTAAGTATTGTGTGAACTTATGTTGATATGATATGAAACTACAGCGATTTATGTTTCTAGAAACGTATCACAATTGAGAATCGGTTGACATTTAGGTGGATTATTTGACTATTTTACCTGCCAAAGCCAGTCTACCTCTGAAAATAACATACAGTCCTTGGCCCTTGAGGAGTAACGGAGGCAGCAATCAGCAGTAGAAACAATAACAAAGCGTACTCCCTGCCCGTTTCGGTAAAAAGCTGAGGGATGTGGCTGGAGAAATGTAACCATCCATGATATCAACATTATAGTTTTAACCATGTTTTGAGGATATACGGTGTTTGTTTATATTTACTGACAAACACTGGAGTAAAAAAAGCTTATATTTGGGCTTCTGATGGGGTATGACAGTTGAACTAAGCTCATGATGCATTTATAAGTGAATTCTTCGAGAAACAGATGGGTACATATTAATGTATAAGTCCCAAAATGGATGTAAACTGCTGATTGCCCCTTTAAGACTACATATTGGGCTAATCTAATAGGAGATAGAGGACTACAGTATTTCAGTCATTGTCATTGGATGCATTTGACCAATTGTTAACGTTGTGTCCACTCTTGATGTTCTACACGTTACAGTGTAGCTTCAGCCATTCCTACAGAACAACATTAGTGTAGAACCCCTTTACTGCATATTGGTTCAACGACTGCAGAGACGGTACTTACTGGTGTTAAACAGAGCTCCAACCTCCTCTTCTTCCTCCAATGTGACAGTAATCTCCCCCTCCTCCTCTTTCACTCCAAAAACTGCATCCTCCTCTTTCTCTTTCTCCTCTTCTTTTACTGTAACATCCTCCTCTTTCACTCTGAACGCATCTTCCTCTTCTTTCACTGAAACGTCTTTCTCTTCTTCTTTCACGGTAACAGCCTCACCCTCTATTTGTTTTTGTATTGTAACATCTTTCTCTTCCTCCTCCTCTTTCACGAGATATTCTTTCTCTGTCCAGCAGACCGCCTCTTCTTTAGCAGGAGGGGAGTAGCTTAGTGAACTCATGGTCGGGGATGTTAGCTAGCTAGCATTAGCGACTAGCCTAGTTCTAAGCTAATTTAGCAAACCAGCTAGCTGACAAACAACGTAAATATAAAATTGAATGGGCCAACAAGTACATACGACAGAAGTGTGTAACAGCGACTAATATACGCCAAAACAGTGTAAAGAGCGTGAATGTTGTAGCTATATTTGCTAGAGAGCTACCGAGGTGTCTGACTAGCTGTTATTGTTGAAAGAGCGTCCCGTCCACTAGATTATACGTCACACTGGCAGCATCGATTGAACCTTAAAGACGCACATCTGCTGAAAGGAGTGGGCAACGCAGATGAGGAAGCAAAATTGTATTTTTCATTTATTTCATAAAAGTTGAATATTATATTAAGTCGTTCAAAGAGAAGCATGTGTTGATTGATTCGTGTTTAATGAGTGAGAATTTAAAACAAACTTTACACCCACTACATATTTGCATTGAACTATACTTCTGACATGGATCATTTTGACCCCAGAGGCATATCTTTTATCATAGCCAAAATGTGGTTTATTCTATTCTTCCAATTTTTCATGACTTTGTCAATCAACTTGTTCTTAATAAATCGAAATCAGGGTTTAGTGTTTTTGTATCAAAATGGACTTTTAACAAATTGAAATCCTTTCGAGTCAGTTTGACTCCAGCCAAAAGCACCTTTGATAAATAGAACGTTTATTTCAAATCGAATCACATTTTATTGGTCACATACATGTTTAGCAGATGTTATTGCGGGTGTAGCAAAATGCTTGTGTTTCTAGCTCCGACAGTGCACTAATATCTAACAAGTGATATCTAACAATTTCACAACATATACCCAATACACACAAGTCTAAGTATTTGAATCTAGGTTTCTCTGTAGACATGATCCATCCCAGAGGGTTGAGGGGCATCTGTATCAGTGGTTTTGACCAGATAGACACCTGCAGACACACAGCATAGTGCCTCCCATGTACTCTGCTAAGATTGGACTTTTCTATACCACATGTCACATGCCTGTACATTAATCATCTGCCTTCTGTCTGTACTGGGTCTGAAGTTCAAATGTATGCAGATGATACAGTGATATATGTGCATGCAAAGAGCAAACAACAAGCTACACAAGAACTCACTACTGTAATGGGCCAGGTTACAAAGTGGCTCAGTGACTCGTGTTTGCATCTCAATGTGAAAAAAACTGTTTGCATGTTCTTCACAAAGAGGGCAACAGATGCTACTGAGCCAGATGTCTATGTGTCAGGGGAGAAGCTCCAGGTGGTATCTGATTTTAAGTACTTTGGCATCATACTTGATTCCAACCTCTTTTTTAAAGCATGTGAAATAGGTCATTCAAATAACCAAATTCAACATGGCTAATCTCCGATTTATACGAAATTGTTTGACTACAGAGGTAGCAAAACTGTACTTCAAATCTATGAAACTCCCCCACTTAACATACTGCTTGACTAGTTGGGCCCAGGCTTGCTGTACAACATTAAAACCTATTTAGTCTGTCTACAAACAGGCTCTCAAAGTGCTTGATAGGCAGCCCAATAGCCATCATCACTGTTACATCCTCAGAAAGCATGAGCTCCTGAGTTGAAAAAATCTTTTGCAATACACCGACGCATGTCTTGTATTCAAGATCCTAAATGGACTGGCTCCCCCTCCACTCAGTATTTTTGTTAAACAGAAAACCCAAACATATGGCAGCAGATCCACAAGGTCTGCCATGAGAGGTGACTGTATAGTTCCCTTAAGGAAAAGCACCTTTAGTAAATCCGCTTTCTCTGTGAGAGCATCCTGGAATACACTGCCATCAGACACACATAACTGCACCACATATCACACTTTCACAAAATGCATGAAGACATGGCTAAAGGCCAATCAGATTTGTGAACATAATCCCTAGCTGTGTATTGCCGCTTTCCATGTTGTCTGTAGCTTGTGAGGTGTGGAAACACTTTGTTGCTTTTATGAATTTTGTCTTGCTGCTTTTTGTTCTATGTTGCTGTCTTGCTTGTCCTATGTTGCTCTACGTGTGCTCACTGCTCAATGATTGTCTATATTGTAATTGTTTTTAACTCTTCTTGTGTAACTCTTCTACTTGGCTGGTTATTACTATTTGTAATGATTTGTCTGCTGGGCTATGTTCTCAAATAATCGTAAGGTATGCTTTTGCCGTAAAGCATTTTTTTTTTTTTTTTTTTTTTTTTTTTTTTTTTTTAAATCTGACACCGTGGTTGGATTCACAAGAACTAAATATGTTTATTTCTGTGTTGCAGGGGCAGTCAAGAAATGGAACAGCAAGGCCACAGAACATGACACAAGCAGAGCTGTGGGAGCCCACCTCAAGCCCCTGGTAGAGCCGGGGGTGGTGTTTACCACGCCTTCAGCAGGCTGGAAAAGTGATAGTTTATCATACTAAGATTGACCAAGAAATGTGTTGCTTTTGCACATATTTGTTCATTGTTTTTGCAAGAGTCTTGTTTGGTCAGTCATTGGGTTCATTTGTTTTACAATATGTTCAAATCAAATCAAGCTATATTTATACAGCACATTTCAGACATGGATGCAACGCAATGGCTTCACAGGAAAAAAACAATGAAAATAAACAGAAATATTTAGTACACAACAAACATAAGAGGATAAAAAACAGAAGACTAACAATTGAAAGACTAATGAGCATTGTAAGGAAATGACATTGATTAAAATATTAACAATTGGATGCAACATCCAACCCAAAATATAAGCTTGTTTTACACCATTGTTTGTTGTTACGTTCCCCAGCAAGAAAACATAAATGGAAAAACCAAAGCCTGTAACACCTTCCCCCTTAACTTCTCTGGGGTAGAGGGCAGCATTCGGAATTTTGGATGAAAAGCATGCCCAAAATAAACTGCCTGCTTCTCGGGCCCAGAAGATATGATATGCATATAACTGGTAGATATGGATAGAGAACACTCGAAAGTTTCCAAAACTGTTAAAATAGTGTCTGTGAGTATAACAGAACTGATTTGGTAGGCGAAAACCTGAGAAAAATCCAGTCAGGAAGTTTTTTTTGTTTTGTTTTTGTAGTTTTCTATTCAATGCCATTACAGTATCCATTGACTTAGGACTCAAATTGCAGTTCCTATGCCTTCCACTAGATGTTAACAGTCGTTAGAAATTGTTTCAGGCTTGTATTCTGAAAAATGAGGAAGTAAGAGCAGTCTGAATGAGTGGACCCTAAAGTGTCACAGAGCTTTTTCATGCGCGCGACCGAGAGAGTGCCTTTCTTGTTTACCATTTATATTGACGAAGTTATTGTCCGGTTGAAATATTATCGATTATTTAGGCTAAACACAACCCGAGGATTGAATATAAACATCGTTTGACATGTTTCTATGAACTTTACGGATACAATTTGGATTTTTTTGTCTGCCTGTTTTGACTGCGTTTGAGCCTGTGGATTACTGAAGAAAACGCGCGAACAAAACGGAGGTTTTTGGATATAAAGAGACTTTATCGAACAAAAGGAAAATTTATTGAGTAAATGAATGTCTGCTGAGTGCAACCATATAAAGATCATCAAAGGTAAGGGATTAATTTTATCTCTATTTCTGACTTGTGTAACTCTTCTACTTGGCTGGTTACTGTTTGTAATGATTTGTCTGCTGGGCTATGTTCTCAAATAATCGTAAGGTATGCTTTCGCCGTAAAGCATTTATTTATTTATTAAATCTGACACCGTGGTTGGATTCACAAGAAGTTAATCTTTAAACCTATGTAAAATATGTTTTGTTTTCTGAATTTTTATAATGAGTATTTCTGTATTTGAATTTGGCGCCCAGCAGTTTCATTGGCTGTTGAAGAGGTGGGATGCTAAAGTCTCATGTATCCAAGAGAGGTTAATAAGTGGACAACATCCAGTGAAATTGGAGGGTGCGCAATTCAAATCTATAATCGTAATATTAAACATTTATGAACATACAAGTATCTTGTATCGTTTAAAATCTTAAATGATTGGTAATCTAACTGCATTGTCCAATTTACAATAGGCTTTACAGCGAAACCATGCGATTGTTTGAGGACGGTGCCCCACAACATTTTTTTCAACCGGCACAGGCTTCATAAAAATCACAAATAGCGATTAAATAAATCACTTACTTTTGAAAATCTTCTTCTGTTTGCAATCCCAAGGGTCCCAGCTACAACATGAATGGTCATTTTGTTAGATAAAATCCTTATATCCCAAAAAGTCAGTTCAGTTGGCGCCATCGATTTCAGTAATCCACTCGTTGAACGTGCAGACAAAGGAGTCCAAAAAGCTACCGCTAAACTCTGTTCAAACAAGTCAAACTACGTTTCTATTTAATCCTCAGGTATCCTAAAATGTAAATACACTATAATATTTCATACGGAAAGAAGTATGTTCAGTGTAAAAGTAGTAAGCGCGCGTCCTCTTCATCGCGCGCTAACAGACTGATATTGTATCGGGACTCTTTGTACAAAAACTTCAAATTCTTCCTCGTTTTTTGAAGAAACAAGCCTGAAACAATGAACAAAAACTGTTGACATCTAGTGGAAGCCATAGGAATTGCAATCTGGGAGCTGGAATTACATAGCACCCATAGCTTTCCATTATAAGAGCCTAGGAGCTCCAAAACAATTCCGGTTGGTTTTTCTTTGGATTTTCGCCTGCCATATCAATTGTGTTATAGTCTCATACATTATTTTGTGCCCAAAGTAAACTGCCTGTAGCTCAGGCCCTGAAGCCAGGATATGCATATAATTGGTACCATTGGAAAGAAAACACTTTGAAGTTTGTAGAAATGTTAAAATAATGTAACACAACAGATATGGTAGGAGAAAATCCAAAGAAAAACCAACCTGAGACCATCCTCTTAGAATTGCAAGAGAAAGGTCATATTGAAAATTAGCTCCCTGTATGCAATTCCTATGGCTCCCACAGCGTGTCAGCAGTCTATGTTCAAGGTTTCAGGCTTTTAACTTAAAAAACGAATAAGAAATATCAGTTTTAGTCGAAGGACAGTCTTGGAAATTCGTGTTTGCGCGCGCCATAAAGACATTACGCACCTGCTAAAATTGGTTTTCTATTGAACATACTTCTTTCCAAAATAAATATTATAGTTTGATTACATTTTAGGGTATCTGAGGAGTAAACAGAAACGTATTTTGACTTGTTGAAACAAAGTTTAGGGGTAGATTTTCGGATTCCTTTCTCTGCATGTTGGATGAGTGGATAACTCAAATCGATGCGGCCAACTAAACAGAGTTTTTGGGATATAAAGAAGCATTTTATCTAACAAAACGACACTACATGTTATAGTTGGGACCCTTTGGATGACAGATCAGAGGAAGATTTTCAAAAAGTTCATATTTAATCGTTAGATGTGAAGTTACAAAACCTGTGCCGGTAGAATTTTTTTATGTGGGGCGCCATCCTCAAACAATCGCATGGCATGTTTGCTGTAATAGCTACTGTAAATCAGACAGTGCAGTTAGATTAACAAAAATGTAAGCTTTCAGTCGATATAAGACACTTGTATGTTCATAAATGATTAAAATCCATAATATTTCTGATTATTTATTCCAACAGGAAGTTGTCCCGCTAGCGGATTCGTTATTACCATGACTACCAGAACTCATATCCCTAAAACTGATTATAGACTCAATGTATTATACTGCGTCCATGTGTATAGGCTGCAAGTACGTTGAAATTAAATAGCCTTTTCAACTTTCACTTTCAACTAAAACCTATATTGTAGGTCGGGCATAGTCTTATTTTCAACAAAATTTTGCTAAGTGGGATATCCCCAATGTCACAGTTTAAACGTGTCCAAATCAATAGTCCAAATGCAAAAACAGTTTGGGATAAATTGAAAACCTAAACATAAAATGTACTATATACCCAAACATCTGCCACAATAATCATATTACTTGCAATTTTTTTTTTAAAGCACCTTATAAATTGCACAAGCACCAAAAATGCTGTTGTTTTGACAAGTAGCAATAAATCACTGATATCGATTAGGGGATTAAATCCGGTTGAAACTAACAACTAAAAAAACACATGGAAATGGGAGATATCTTTTACCTCACTGGTTAGAGGACAACCTGCAGAAGACAGTCAGCTACATTTGGAGTGATGCATTTAAATTTAGGGGTCGCTAAACAAAGGAACACAACACTTATTTGTCATCACTCTTTGATATCATGTTGTGTGAGAGTGGGGAGATGTGGTTTCACGTCCTGTTAAAACTAACAGCTCAAAAACCACACGGAATCTGGGGATAATGTGTACATCACTGGTTAAAGGACAACTTGTAGAAAACAACTAGCTACATTTTGAAGTGTTGCATTTTGATTCAAGTGGGTCACAGCTCTTTTTGTGTTAGTCACTTTTTGTTAAATCACATAAATAGTACTCTTCCATTTCAGAGCCTGGATTTTCCCCCGAGGCTAATATCCATATCACGCTGAAATCAAAAGAACAGGGGACAAACGGTCCTACATTGTGACATCATTATAATACTCCTACTACAATGTTAAAACATTCTACACTGTGACATTAATTCATTAATATCATGAAACAACTCCTTCATGTATGTATTTTCTGATGTTTGATCAGAGATCTTTTATCAGAGTATCTCTTGTCACATTGATCACAGCTGTAAGGTTTCTCTCCTGTGTGTGTTCTCTGGTGTACAATAAGACTGCTAGATGAAGTTAAACTCTTCCCACATTGATCACAGCTATAAGGTTTCTCTCCTGTGTGTGTTCTCTGGTGTGATACCAGGTTGCTTAAGTGAGTAAAACTCTTCCCACATTGATTACAGCTATAAGATTTCTCTCCTGTGTGTGTTCTCTGGTGTGATAGAAGGTTGCATAAGTGACTACAACTCTTCCCACATTGATCACAGCTGTAAGGTTTCTCCCCTGTGTGTGTTCTCTGGTGTGATATCAGGCTGGTTGAATGAGTAAAACTCTTCTCACATTGAGTACAGCTATAAGGTTTCTCTCCAGTGTGTATTCTCTGGTGTGATATCAGGCTGGTTGACTGAGTAAAACTCTTCCCACATTGACCACAGATATAAGGTTTCTCTCCTGTGTGGATTCTCTGATGAATTTTAATGCCTGCTGAGGAGGTGAATCTCTTCCCACAGTCAGAGCAGCAATGAGATTTCTTCCCTGTGGGTCTCCGCTGGTGTTTCTTGAGGTGTTTTGATCTGGGGAGACTCGTCTCTGCCTCATCAGCATCATGATGTTGTTGAGGCTCCCCACGGTAGTCACTTCTCTCTCCTGTGTGAACAACAAAGTCAGACAGATGGTTCAAGGCCCACAATAGCAGAAATCCACTGTAAAAGTTGATGCCAACAGCGAAGCCATGATGTTGTACAACAATTGACGTCTGTAATGAATGTTAAAATTATTTGACAATTGTCTTAAGACAGTCAAGTGAGCAACAATAGTCAAATTTAGTCTTGTTTTCACATTAGTAGTAACATTGATGATTGTAGGCTATAATTAAGTTATTAAAGTTGTTGAAATCCTAAGCAGTGTGCCATACGACTTTTGGTCTCCAATATAGGCCCCTTTCTGTGTTTACTAAAATTAGCGCACGAGGGCGATGCACACTCAATTTGGTTGCAGAAGCTCCTCCATGCTAATGAGGAAACAACTAGTTATACCAATACCATAGACCTACTGTAGGACCCATTACTTCACCTAACAACATAGACCAACTGTAGGACCCATAACTTCACCTAACAACAACATAGACCTATTGTAGGACCCATAACTTCACCTAACAACAACAACATAGACCTACTGTAGGACCCATAACTTCACCTAACAACAATATAGACCTAGGACTATAAATGATTTAATATTTCAGGTGAAACATGGAAACTAAAATGTCTTTGTCATGACATTTCATAACCTGATCACCAGATAATGTTGTCAATAATCCCACTAGGCTACTCTTTAATGTGTTGTCATTCTAAATGTCCTGAATAAAGGAACAGTTTTCTACACTAGAGGTCGACCGATTATGATTTTTCAACGCCGATACTGATTATTGGAGGACCAAAAAAAGCCGATACCGATTGAATCGGACGATTTGTGTATATATATATATATATATATATTTGTAATATTGACAATTACAACAATACTGAATGAAAAATGAACACTTATTTGAACTTAATATAATACATCAATAAAATCTATTTATTCTCAAATAAATAAACATGTTCAATTTGGTTTAAATAATGCAAAAATAAAGTGTTGGAGAAGAAAGTAAAAGTGCAATATTTGCCATGTAAAAAAGCTAAAGTTTAAGTTCCTTGCTCAGAACATATGAAAGCTGGTGGTTCCTTTTAACATGAGTCTTCGATATTCCCAGTTAAGAAGTTTTAGGTTGTAGTTATTAAAGGACTATTTCTCTCTATACCATTTGTATTTCATATACCTTTGACTATTGGATGTTCTAATAGGTACTTTAGTATTTCCAGCCTAATCTCAGGAGTTGATAGGGTTGAAGTCATAAACAGCGCAATGCTTGAAGCATTGCGAAGAGCTGCTGGCAAACGCAGTAAAGTGCTGTTTGAATGAATGCTTACGAGCATGCTGCTGCCTACCACCGCTCAGTCAGACCGCTCTATCAATAATTATAATAACACACAGAAATACGAGCCTTAGGTCATTAATATGGTCAAATCCGGAAACGAGCGTTAGGTCATTAATATGGTCAAATCCGGAAACGATCATTTAGAAAACAAAACGTTTATTCTTTCAGTGAAATACGGAACCGTTCCGTATTTTATCTAACGGATGGCATCCATAAGCCTAAATATTGCTGTTACATTGCACAACCTTCCATATTATGTAATAATTCTGGCAAATTAGTTCACAACGAGCCAGGCGGCCCAAACTGTTGCATATACCCTGACTTTGAGTGCAATGAACGCAAGAGAAGTGACACAATTTCCCTAGTTTAATATTGCCTTCTAACATGAATTTCTTTTAACTAAATATGCAGGTTTAAAAATATGTACTTCTGTGTATTGATTTTAAGAAAGTCATTGATGTTTATGGTTAGGTACATTTGTGCAACGATTGTGCTTTTTTCGCAAATGCGCTTTTGTTAAATCATCCCCCGTTTGGCGAAGTTGGCTGTCTTTGTTAAAAAGAAATGGTCTTCACACAGTTCGCAATGAGTCAGGCGGTCCAAACTGCTGCATATACCCTGACTCTGTTGCACAGAACGCAAGAGAAGTGACACAATTTTCCCTAGTTAAAAGAAATTCATGTTAGCAGGCAATATTAACTAAATATGCAGGTTTAAAAATATATACTTGTGTATTGATTTTAACTTCTTGTGGATAGGGGGCAGCATTTTTACGTTTGGATGAAAAGCGTGCCCAGAGTAAACTGCCTCCTACTCAGTCCCAGATGCTAATATATGCATATTATTATTAGTATTGGATAGAAAACACTGAAGTTTCTAAAACTGTTTGAATCATGTCTGTGACTATAATATAACTTATTTGGGAGGCAAAACCCCGAGGACAAACCATTCAGATTTATGCTTGGACAAAACTTACTTTTAACTTTTGAGATATTTTGTAGTCATGTTGTGCAAGTTGGAACCGGTGTTTTTCTGGATCAAACGCGCCAAATAAATGGACATTTTGGATATATATCGACGGAATTAATCGAACAAAAGGACCATTTGTGATGTTTATGGGACATATTGGAGTGCCAACAGAAGAAGCTCGTCAAAGGTAAGGCATGAATTATATCTTTATTTCTGCGTTTTGTGTCGCGCCGGGGGGTTGAAATATGATGGTCTGTGATTGATTGGTATATTGAATGTGTGATTTCATGAAAGTTAAATTTTTATAGTAATTTATTTGAATTTGGCGCTCTGCATTTTCACTGGATGTTGGCCAGGTGGGACGCTACCGTCCCACATATCCCAGAGAGGTTAAGAAAGGCGTTGATGTTTATGGTTAGGTACACATTGGTGCAACGACTGTGCTTTTTTCGCGAATGCGATTGTTAAATCACCCGTTTGGCGAAGTAGGCTGTGATTCAATGATAAATTAACAGGCACCGCATCAATTATATGTAACGCAGGACAAGCTAGATAAACTAGTAATATCATCAACCATGTGTAGTTAACTAGTGATTATGTTAAGATTGATTGTTTTTTATAAGATACGTTTAATGCTAGCTAGCACCTTACCTTGGTTCCTTGCTGCACTCGCAAAACAGGTAGTCAGTCTGCCACACAGTCTCCTCGTGGAGTGCAATGTAATGCGCCATGATCGGTGTCGAAAAATGCAGATTACCGATTGTTATGAAAACTTGAAATCGGCCATTCCGATTAATCGGTCGACCTCTACTCTACACATTATGAGCTAAGTATCACTGTGTGCAAACAGACTAACGAGACCCTACTGTAAATCAAGCAGACAATAACATTATAAACATCAATTTGTTAGGGATGTTGGATCCAACATGGAGCACGGCATACCTGTCTTTACCAGAGTAATGAATGAAGAAGCACTTTGGTTGTTCTTGCATGTCGTGATGTTTGTCATGTGACTGTCATTCAGAAAATGATTTCCGGGATCAGCTGATGATAGTTGAACATGTGACTGTAACTAAACAGCTACAGTATTAAGTATTATGTGTAATTATAGAAGAACCACATTAATGACAGTATCCATTTGGGTGTTGTGAATCAACTTAAGGGGACTCTCGGATTTAGCAAACTCTGAAATGATTTAGGATTTCTGTGCCCATAAACTGTTTTCCCAGCGTAACATAAGAAGACACGAAATGTTACGTAGTTAGAGTGCATTTCAGAGATCTGAATACAAAAAAAACTGACTGACAGCAAGATCCAGTATTTAAGTTGAAGTTCATTATATGACAAGCTTAACGTTATAACTATAACTACTGTTCCCTGAAGTAGGGAAACTAGGTACAACATACTATTCAATCGGTGCATCGCTGGAAGCCCCGCATTCCACAGGTGATGAGCGTAAGGATCAATTTATTCCTTCAATTTAATACCGCTCTTCACGGACCCAGGAAGGGGTTTGGCCAAACTGGTGTTTTACCTTGTTTCCCTCCTTCAGGGAACACTAATTATAGTCATACAATTACACTCCCTTTCAGTCGGTCAACTTCGGTACAACATACTATGGGGAAATACAATCATTCCCCATGCCGACCCAAACGGATACTAAATGAAACGTCCCATGGCAGACCACCCAGACCTGACCCTACAAGAGATTTGTCAATTTATTCATTGTCTTTTGTTTGAAACACTCCTGTCAATGTTGAGTAAGGACACACACCTGATTACACATATAGAAGTAGGAATAATCTACCTGGCCTGCACACAAATACAGGCCTATAAAATGTGCCCATTTGAGGATGTCTGATAGTATTTCTGATTGTCTTAACGCTCCACCACTAATGAGTTGTGGAGCTTCTCAAAGTAATTTTTTCTTCACCTCAAACAACAAGAACACAAAGGCTTATTAAAATAAATTGCAATAGTTCCTCAAAGTATTTTCGTAAAATATTTTCAGCTCTCGCACTTTCGATAACCACTCAGAATAAAAGGGAAAAATGTAATGCGCTGCTCCAGTGGAAATGTCATAAAATACCTGATAACTTCTTATCCCTTTCACAAATATCCGACAGCTGTGTCTGTCCCGAACTCACTGGGGAGGGAAACTGAGGGCCCAGAATATTTTATACAATGTTGCAAGCTTGCTATCTCCAGCTTCTGCCGACCCAGAAGATAGTTGATACGTTTCAAGTTCGTTGTAGACAGGCCATGCTTAGCTAATGTGATTTATTTTTTAAATCAGGATATTTTCTACCTGCAGGCTGCAATGTTTTTATTTGTTGCCTTTATGTAGGCTATTTTTTTTTACATAGTTGGCAATGGCAATAAAACTTACTTTTAGATTTGTATAATTTAATGTAGATTTAGATAGAATGTAGATTAATCACAGACAAAGAATTTGAGATACTATTATAAATTAAATGAAACTGCTCCACGAAAACGTGCATATGAAAATCCTAACTGGCGCGCAGATCGGTAGAAATGGTCAGATAAATTTGCACTCCAAATGGAAAAGGTTGCCGACCGCTGGTGTAGCCTATTACCAAACATTTCAGGAGCATAACGGCAGAATTTACGAAGTCCAGCAGCACCTGGAGGAGCAGCGTCAGGGAAGAGGTTTTCTGGATGACCGGCTCCCTCAAGTAATTTGTGCGTCTTAACTATTTAATCAAACAGCGTGCTTAAAGCATCAGACAAGTTCAGTACATATAGTTGATTTAATCAAAACACATGGGGTGTGATTATATATGAAAAAATACACGTTATAAAATTTCAACCACTGCTTGGTAGAAAGAAAAGACGATTTTGTTTTAGTCGGGGACAGCCCAAGAACATACAGTGCATTCAGAAAGTTCAGACCACTTCCCTTTTTCCACATTTTGTTAAGTTACTTATTCTAAAATTGACTTTTTTTAAAAAGAATCCTCATGAAAAAGTGAAATGTTTGAGACTCAATGAATTCAATTGATTGGAGTACAGTATTGTGTCGAATCACAGATCTGGGGAAGGGTACCAAAATATGTCTGCAGCATTGAAGGTCCCCAAGAACACAGTGGCCTCCAACATTCTTTAATGGAAGAAGTTTAGAACAACTAAGAGCTCCAGAGTTCCTCTGTGGAGATGGGAGAATCTTCCAGAAGGACAACCATCTCTGCAGCACTCCACCAATCAGTCCTTTATGGTAGAGTGGCCAGACGGAAGCCACTCCTCAGTATAATGCACATGACAGCCTGCTTGGAGTTTGACAAAAAAGGCACCCAAAGGACTCAGACCATGAGAAACAAGATTCTCTGGTCTGATGAAACCAAGATTGAACTCCTTGGTCTGAATTCCAAGTCACACGTCTGTAGGAAACCTGGCACCATCCAAAAGGTGAAGCATGGTTGTGGTAGCATAATGCTGTGTGGATGTTTTTCAGCAGCAGGGACTGGGAGACTAGTCAGAATCGAGGGAAAGACGAACGGAGCAAAGTGCAGAGAGATCCTTGATGAAAACCTGCTCCAGAGCGCTCAGGACCTCAGACTAGGGCGAAGGTTCACCTTCCAACAGGACAACAACCCTAAGCACACAGCCCAAACAGCGTAGGAGTGGCTTTGGGACAAGTCTCTGAATAACCTTGAGTTGCCCAGCCAGAGCCCGGACTTGAACCCAATCAAACATCTCTGAAAATAGCCATACAGGGACGCTCCCCATCCAACCTGACAGAGCTTGAAAGGATCTGCAGAGAAGAAATGGGATTAACTCCCCAAATGCAGGTGTGCCAAGCTTGTTACGTCATACCCAAGAAGACTCAAGGCGGTGATCGTTACGAAAAGTGCTTCAACAAAGCACTGAGTAAAGGGTCTGAATACTTATGAACACTATGAATAATTAGCAACATTTTTTAAAATCCTGTTTTTGCTTTCTCATTATGGGGTATTGTGTATATTGAGGAAAAACAACAATTTAATCAATTTTAGAATAAGACTAACGTAACAAAATGTGGAAAAGGTCAAGGGGTCTGAATACTTTCCGAATGCACTGCATACAGCAACACCTCCCCCATAAGCATTCCTGTCTTTTCTGTAGATGTTATATCCCTGTATTGTTACTGCTGTACCAAAGGAATTATCTCAGTGAGTTTCAGAGATGAACAGTACAGTGCATTCCAAATTCAATAGGCAGGCAAGTAAACAAAAACGTTTTCAAATAAAAACTTTTCCAGAAAATGTCAAAACGTATAACGCCTGTCCAAGAGACAGTCGAACAATAGCGTTCAAGTTGTCATGCGGTTCCTAAGCTAATTGCAACGAAATCCCTTTTAAAAAGTCAGGGTATGAGTCAAGTAAACTTGGCACAGGGTGCTCTGGCACAGGCTGACGTAGTACCCCATTTGCCGTAATAAAATGAAATATCGTCACAGTAATGTTTTTGTGGAGCAGCTCACTGGTCGCTCAGACCCATGCTAAGACCCCTCACTCCGGGATACCCCTTGCCAGATGCTCGGGGGTTTGCTTCCTCATCTGAGGAGGACAGAAGCACCGCTTCTCTCTCCAACTCCATGAATATAAAATAAGAAAGGGGTTGCCCTAACACCGGGGGAACACAAGTAAGCTTCAATCACCAGAAGTTATGCATGCTAACCAATGTTAGTCAATGTTGGGCTCCAGAGTGGCGCAGCGGTCTAAGGCACTGCATCTCAGTGCTTGAGGCGTCACTACTGACCATGATTCAATTCCTGGCTGTATCACAACCGGACGTGATTTGGAGTCCAATAGGGCGTCGCACAATTGGCCCAGCATCGTCCGGGGTAGGCCGTCATTGTAAATAAGAATGTGTTCTTAACTGACTTGCCTAGTTAAATAAGGTTAAATAATAGAAAGTTTTATAATACACCGTTTTTTTTTCAAATCCGCCAAGGCACCAACTTTGAGAAGGGTTTAAAACAAAGGTTTCAAACCAATTCATTAATGTTATTGAATCTAGGGTATGTTTCGCCTTTAATGTAATGGGAGTGAAAAAATTGGCTGATTTTTTTTTATTTTTTTTAATTAAACAACTTAAAAGCTCTAACAATTTGCCCCCACAGGAAATCGTCACCGGCAATTCTAGAATATACTATATAGCCTCAATCTGGTTAAACTATCATTATGACATCATGGATGAATTCTAGAATATACTATATAGCCTAGAAACATGGTTAAACTATCATTATGACATCATGGATGGCCAGTCCTTGTATTCATAGTGTAGTGAATTCAGGGGGTAGCCCTGAGCTGAACTCAAACCTGGGTCCACTGACTGTCAAGCCAACACCTTATAACTGTTACGCCAAGATGGCCGAACTAGGTGTTGGGTTATGGTTACTACAATAGCTTTCTCTATGAATTTGAGAGTGGTCCCCATCCTTCAGCTGTTACCAAACCAAGTCTCAGGGCAGCCATTTTGTTGCTGTTTAAATCCTAGGTTGCCCCTTTAAAAAAGCCACACAATCAACCCAGCAATCTGCAGCTGAAATAATAACAAAGCTGTCATTCGACCACCGTTTTGGTATTAAGATGCTGGATGGGGCTGGAGAAATGTAACTATTCTCAAATTCATAGACAGGCCTATAATGTAAGGACTGACCATCCATGATATCAACATGATAGTTTTAAATATGTTGAGGCTATACAGTGTTGGTTTACATTGTTTCTAAACATTGGAGTAAAAAAAAGCTTATTTGGTGTACTGATGGGGTACAACAGTTGAACTACGCTCATGAGGCATGTGTTATATTCTTCAAGAATCAATGGCTATAAATTAATAATTTAAAGTCCAAATATGGGTGTAGCAATTGCATATTTCCCCTGTAACACCACACATCAGTTAAACAACTGCAGAGTTTGTGCCTCTGTATTTAAGACAGTACTTACTAGTGTTAATTACGGCCCGGTTTCCCAAAACCATCTTATGGCTTAGTTCACGCTTAGAACCATTAGATGCCTTAAGATGCGTTTGGGAAACCGGGACCAGAAATTCAGTTTCCTCTTCCTTTTTGGATGTGACAGTCATCTCCCCCTCCTCTTTCACTCCAAAAACGGAATCCTCCTCTTTCTCTGCCCCTTCTTCTTTTACTGTAACATCCTCCTCCTCTTTCACTCTGAACGCGTCTTCCTCTTCCTTCACTGAAACGTCTTTCACTTCTTCTTTCACAGTAACAGCCTCACTCTCCACTTGTTTTTGTATTGTAACATCCTTCTCTTCCTCCTCCTCTTTCACTTCTTTCGCAGGAGAGGAGCTTAGTGACCTCATGGTTGGGGATGTTAGCTAGCTAGGCTAGTGCTAACTTAACCAGGCAGCTAGCTGACCAAAAACAACAAAATAAATATGAAATTAAATCGGATAACTCACTAGACGACAGAGGTGGGTTTAAAACAAAGTGGCTAATATACACGAAAGCGTCTAAAGAGCTTTATTGGTTCGTGTATTTTGTCTAGCAAGTTACCGAGGTGTCTGAGTAACTGTTGCTGCTGTTGAAAGAAGCGTTCCGTCCACTAGATTATTTGTCACACTAGCAGCATTGCCTTAAATCCCCACACCGCCATCTGCTGACTGGAGTGGGTAACGCAGTTGAATAAAACGTATATTTAAAATTTGCAGACAAGTTCATTGTAGGAAGCGTGAGTTTTTGTTCCGGGGATAGACATGTATAAAGTTTACATTACATCATAAAATCCACCTTTTACATCGTACATTAGCAATTTATGTTTTAGTAACCACTGTTGTTGGTTTGGTGTCAAATAAGCCACTCTTTATATGTTATTTGCCGAATCTCAGTTTTCCATGTGGGTTTTACACTAGCTAAAGTTCCCTCTTTCAAGTTGGTAGCTAACTGGAAAATCTAATCAAATCAAAAATCCAAATGATTAGCAGATGTTAATGCGAGTGTAGCGAAATGCTTGTGCTTCTAGTTCTGACAGTGCAGTAATATCTAACAAGTAATCTAACAATTCCCCAACAACTACCTAATACACACAAATCTAAAGGGGTGAATGAGAATTTGTACATATAAGTATATGGATGAGCGATGGCCGAGCGGCAGTGGCGGACTGGCCGTCGGGAGCACCGGGACATTTACCGGTGGCCTGAGGGTCGTTTTGGCTGCCGTGAATAGTCAACTTGACCAGCGATAATATAGCAAGCAGGAATGAGTTGAAGGAGAATCCACGCATCAGGCGCGACTCTCACTCTCTCGCTGCAGTGTCCCCGCGCAAAAATGACATCAGGTCTCTCCGCGACTCATATAGCAACCGTCTACCTGCTTCTCTGCCGTCTACCTGCTTCTCTGCCGATAACATGTTAGACAAGTCACACTGTGAAATGGACGGTCAGAAAAGGAAAGATGGAGCAGAGAGGGAGAGAATAAAAAAGAGAAAGGCCCTTGCCACAGACGCAGCTAAATGCTGCAAAATAAGCAACATATTCGCCAGTAAGGGACCAGATCAGTCAAAAACACACACACTGATACACACACACGACACCCAGCATGGCTAGCTAAGTAGCCTAGCTAATAACAGTGACACAACGGCCAGTAGGCTAAACAGTTTGCACGTCTTACGTCTTCGTGGAGGAATTATATCATAGCAATGTGTGCAACATAGCGATCATAATATGACATTGAAGGCAATATGTTTAAACTAATAGCAAACCTAGACTATGGACTTGCGGGCATTCGGTCACGACTCATGCCACATAAGCTGGGGAAAGTGCACATACACTGTACAGCGAAACAGGCTACAGTAACGTAATCATAATACATCCATGAACGTAACACGTAACACGTGTGACACAGCACAGGCAATGACAAAGACCATTAGCGCCATTAGTACCAGCATTACAAGTTACAATAATATACAGCTCTGGGAAAAATTAACAGACCTCTCCAAAATAAGAGACCACTCTTAATTTTTTCCAGAGCTGTATTAATGTAGCCTACTGATACGCTACTGATAGTGAGTATGATAATAGAGTATTTTCTTTGTAAAGGTGGAGAAGGAAGCAGCAGCAGCGCTGGAGCTTCAGGTGCTCCTGCAGAACTGGAGATGTTGGTCAGTTCAGAGTCAGACTCAGAGCAGGAACCTTCAGGTACAACTTAACCTGTTAAGCACAAACCTAAACATGCAGGCTATGATTTTACATTAATATGTGCTTTATTTATGAGATTATCAGTAGTACTGTAATCGGGAGGCATACAATCGATGACTGCACAAGTAATACAAGTTTAAATTGAGGTTATTTACAATGTTAATCTCATTCTTGTCACACATGCTCCCGCCTGCTCCCGCTCTTCCTCCCTCTGGCGCTCGAGGGGTCCAGACTCCCCAACATTACGCACTCAGCCACTTTCAGTACGCACACCTGCCTTTCCCCGTCACGCGCATCAGCGCTCATTGGACTCACGTGGACTCAATTACTTGTGTAATTTCCTTCCCTATGTCTGTTTCATAGCTCTGTTCCCTGCTTCGGGATTGTTTGTCCTTGTTTATCTGTGTGCTGACGCTGTTCCTGTCGTGTTCTTTGTCCGTTCCAGAATAAATGTTTGACTCCCTGTACCTGCTTCTCCTGTCCGGCGTCGGTTCTTACAATTCTGCAGAGCAACCAGATGTGCAGAGAGAGAGCGAGAGAGAGGTTCAGAGCCCAGTACAGGGAAAATAGAAAGGGACAGCGAAAGCACTGAAAATCCATTTGATTATTTTTCCTCAGTCCAAGGATTTTGACTTATTTTTTCAATACCAAAACAAACCCCTCAAAGAGTCATTCCCAATGTATTCCACTCCAAAGATGGAACAAACAGAAAATGGCTGACCTACAATGAAGTAACTCACTCCTTGTTCTGCTCAGTATGTCTTGCATTCGCAAAACCTTCAGCCAGTGATAGTGCATTTGTCAAAGGAGGCCTGGAAACATGCCCATCAGAAAATACAGGAACATGAGAAAAGCAAGACCAATAGAGAAAGTGCAGAAGCCTTTTTCCTCAGAGCCAGCAAAGCAGACATCCGTACCCTTCTGAGTGATAAGCAAATGTCAGTTCAACGAGACCAGGTCACAAAGAGGAGGCAGGTCATGGAACGTGTGATCGATGTAGTTAAAGTTATTGGTAAATGTGGGCTTAGCTACAGAGGACACAGACACAAAGCTGCATATAACTTGGGAAACATGACCGTCAATCATGACACGTTTCTTGAGCTTATATTGTTGCTAAGCAAATATGATGTCTGCCTACAAGAGCATGTTAGTGGAGCATTGAGAAGAGCATGAAGCAGATGGGAAGTAAAGGAAGAGGGTCCCTTGGTAACTATGACGTCCAAAACAACAGCAAATAGGGTAATTGAAGTCATCAGAATGTTGATTCAGCAGACAATTGCTATTGAAGTGAGAAAGGCAGGGATGTTCTCAATAGGAATGGACACAACACAGGATTTAACATCAAAGACCAGTGTGCAGTAGTTCTGCTATATGTCACTGATGTTGTCCACCAGAGACTCATTGCAGTCATTGACTGTGAGTCATCGACTGGACAGTACTTTGTGGACCTTGTGAAACAGACCCTTGAGAAGATGGACATAGATATAAAACAGTGTGTTGGTAATGCAACAGACAGAGTAGCTACTATGCAGGGACAATACAGGGGCTTCTCTGCGTCGCTCACAGGAGAGTCTCCTAACCAAGTACACATATGGTGTTACTCACATGTCCTCAACCTTGTGCTAACTGACACCACTGGGGTTGTTGTGGCAAGTGAATCCCTTTTCTCATTACTGAATGACATTGTCGTGTTCGTTCGAGATTCCTACAAGCGCATGAATCTATGGGAGGAAACCAGTGAGGAGAGGAGACACGGACGGCTTGATGTAATTGGTGAAACACGCTGGTGGGCCAAAGACGAGGCCTTGAGGAAAGTATTTGGAAGCTTTGCAAAGCCTGACCGTGCACTTTACATGGATGTGGTCATCACTATGGAAAGACTTGAACAGGATGTGACCATAAAACCTGCCATCCGACCAAGTGTACAAGAATGGTCTCCTAAAATATGAAACCATACATACAGCTGAGGTTTTTCTCAGGAATTTTGAGCAGATGTCCCCTCTCTCTAAATACTTGTAAACAAGTGGCATGGATATCGTAACAGCACAGCACTTGGTGACGGGAACGTAGGATAACCTGAGAAAGTGTGCCCGAGACTTTGAGGGTGTGAAGAGGGCAGCAGACGACTTTGTTGAGTGGGCCAATGGCATTCTGGAGGAGCAGCAGGACTGTGATGCCGGAGCCCAGACTGTTCTGCCAGAGAAGAGAACAACAGAAAAAAGAAGAGAAAACCAGGTGAGTTGGCAGAAGACGAGCCCATTGCTAATGCAGACATGGACTACAAAATCAAGATCCACAATGTGGTACTGGACACTGTTGTTGAAGGTATTCACTGCCGTTATGCAGCAAATGCAGTGCTGTGTGCAGATGTCTCCTGCATGAATCCCTAGCCGTTTCCTGAGAAAAGAGAAAAGAGCCTTCCAAAGACAGCCATGAAGGAGCTCAGCAAATGCTTACTGGAATTTGATGAACATGCCACTGTTGAGGCATTGCAGGCTGAACTGATCAGCCTTGCACAACAGTGGGAAAAACTGAAAAGGTCAGCATTGGAGGAGTACAACACCAGGGCCACTGCCACCAGTGATGTATCAGGGGAAGGCTTTGAGGATCCTGATGAAAGGGTGGAGTTGGTGAGCAGAAGTTGTTCCACGTGTAAAAACTGCCCAATATGCTGCTATCTTCTCCTGTCTCAGTACAATCTGCTCACGGATGCATATCACATCATTGATTTGGGCTACAAGTTCCTCCTCACCCTATCCATCACTCAGGTGGCTTGTGAGAGGACCGTCTCCACCATGAAATTTGTGAAGAACCGCATAAGAACCTCCCTCACTCAAGAGAACCTTGAAGCGTTCCTTTGGATGGCAACAGAGAAGGAGATTCTTATGGGACTTGACAAAGATGATATCATTGACAAGATGTCAGAGAGCAGTGAGTTACTGCGCCGCCTACTGGTTTACTAGTGGTAATTACTTCCTGGTTACACTGAAGTAGCTATGCTATGACTCTTCCTTAACAGGGTGACAAGGGTGAAAGAAAATTTGCTGTGAGTTAAAGCTTTTGTACAGAGGCATGTTTTGGGGATTTTTGTATTATACTTGCAGTTATGTAGCCAATGTTCAATTTCATTGACTCAGTGTTTAGATGTGTTTATTTTTGTGCTGTTTGCTTTATGGACACCAGTGAGGGAACATTGTAATCTACATTTTTTTTTTAGAGGATTTTTGTATTATACTTCCTTACATTGTTGCTTATGTTTAAGTTCAGTGTGTGAAGTTTTATCCATTTATTAAAGTGTCCAGTGATTGGGTCTCAAAACAGTATATACATGTGTTATGAGTAATGTAAGATATGTAAACATTATTAAAGAAGCATTATTTAAAGTGGCTAGTGATCCATTTATTGAAGTGTCCAGTGATTGGGTCTGGAGAGCCTTGCAGTTGAGGGCGGTGCAGTTGCTGTACACAGGCTGTGGTACAGCCCGATAGGATGCTCTCGATAGTGCATCTGTAAAAGTTTGTCAGGGTTTTGGGTGACAGGCCAAATTTCTTTAGCCTCCTGAGGTTGAAGAGGCGCTGTTGCGCCTTCTTCACCACACTATTTGTGTGGATGGATCATTTCAGTTTGTCTGTGATGTGGACGCCCAGGAACTTAAAACTTTCCACCTTCTCCACTGCTGTCCCTTCGATGTGGATAGGGGGGTGCACCCTTTGCTGTTTCCTGAAGTCCACGATCATCCCCTTTGTTTTGTTGATGTTGAGTGAGAGGTTGTTCTCTTGACACAACACTGCATCTTCTTTAGGAGTACTATTTTTATCCTGTTGACTACTGATCATTCATCCACACTGTGTGTTCCATCAATGCAGGTAATTTATGACAAATGTATAAAGTATATGTTTTATAAACTCATGAACACCAGCCAGTTTATTAGCCCGGTTTTGTTAGTTTAGGTGTATTATACTTCTTCGCCACCGGAGGGGGACAGTGAGTAATTTCAGGTTAATTTGATATATTTTGATACTAAAATGGATGAGTTTATTCTGATGTTGTGAATATGAGACACATGGAAACAATGTATTCGATTATTATAGTAAATAAGGAATTAATAGGATTTAAATCCACTAGACGATCACAATGACTTTGATAGACATTTCAATTGTTTTTTTGTTAGTATATTATAGGGCAGACTTATGGAGAATTGCTGTGGGAGTGCTATTTATATCCCGTCACTACTGATCATTCATCCATACTGTGTGTGTCCCATCATTGCAGCTTTGGAAATAAATGAACTATCCATTCATTGCTCCTTCCTGTGTTGACTCATTGCCTTGAGAGACGGGACCAGGAAGGTCACACTAGGTCGATGTCTAGCTCAAGCTTGCAAACGTTAACCACACCTCATGCTGACTGATCTACAAATCACCTTGCATCATAAATAATTACTCATTATTATTTATAAATCAGTCAGCCAGTAACAGTTTACCCACAATGCAGCATGGATTTGATGCTCTCGAACACCGGCAGTGGTTTAGTAGAAGACATAAAGGCTACGCTGCGCACGCGCTACGGTGTGGGACGTCATCTATAATAATATGGCTGTTCTAAATTCTGTGTCGCTCAAAGTCTTGAGTAATGAACCTGTTTTTGACACAATTGGCTGGAAAGCGACAATGCTTCAGGAAGCTTTGTTTCCCATCACTATTTTTCAGCATGTTCTCTGTGAAGTAGACTACGGGAGTTTGGTAACTTTTTCCACCTTGGCTTACTGCTAGCCGCTAGCTGACTGACATCTGGAATCTATCTGTTTTGGATGTTGGGGAATTTCCCTGCCATCCTTCTGTATGTCTCTTTTGATTTGCAGTTATGTTTTAGTTGGGTTTTGTTAGTTGGGTTCTAACTGGTCTCCGGTAGTTGGGCTCCAGCTCGCTGACCATAGCTAGTTTGCTAAATAGCTAATGTTAGCTGGCTGGCTAAGATAACTGCATATAGCTAACATTCTCTGATATTTGGTTAGATGGCATTTATGTATTTCCAAAACTGTGGTTTACTTTAATCACGCAAGTCATGAGTGCAAACGATTGGTTTAATTTGAAGTTATACACTTGAAGTTATTTCTGTTGTAGTTTACATCATAGGGAATAGGCTGGTCCTCCATACTACTTCACACCTGACTTTGGCATTCTTTGGAATTCTGATTGGTTTTATGTAAAAGCTGTAACTTTGCATTGGGACTTAAAAAATATTTCATTTGATCTTTTTATAAACAATACAAAACATACAAATTACAATATCATACAAACATTAACTATGTCACACTTTCCCAGACCCACTAGAACACACCCCCATCTCCATTAACTACATCAAACCTGCCCAGACGCACTATAACACACCCCCATTTCTATTAACTACATCACACCTGCCCAGACCCACTATAACACACCCCCATCTCCATTAACTACATCACACCTGCCCAGACCCACAAGAACACATCTCCATCTCCATTAACTACATCACACCTGCCCAGACCCACTAGAACACACCTCCATCTCCAGCGCCTGCATCACTCTCCGCCACATAGCCTCAAACTACACCATTTGATTTCTCTCTATCCCCCAGACACTAGACACTAGTCGCCCACTCCCTGCCGCTGAAAAACATCCCTACAGCATGATGCTGCCACCACTCTACCATAAAGGCCTGATTGGTGGAGTGCTGCATAGATAGTTGTCCTTCTGGAAGGTTCTGTTTTCGCATTGTCTTTCTGGGCTTTTGTTTGTAGATTAATGAGGATTATTGTATTTTTTTCACTGGCTGCATTTACTGGCTACATTCACTAGCACCATTGTTCTTATGTAATATAACCATATACAATGTCTTAAAGTGATGGACTGTGCCATCCACAAGGCCTCCGCAATGGATCAGTCCACTATGACAGGCCTTCGCAATGGATCAGTCCACTCAGACAGGAGCCAATCAGACAGGAGCCTCCCAATGGATCAGTCCACTCACACAGGAGCCTCCCAATGGATCAGTCCACTCAGACAGGAGCCTCCCAATGGATCAGTCCACTCAGAAAGGAGCCTCCCAATGGATCAGTCCATTCAGACAGGAGCCAATCAGACAGGAGCCAATCAGACAGGTGCCAATCAGACAGGAGCCAGTGTCTTGCGCACCTCTATTTTTTTCTTTGTATACATTTGAGAATCTCAGTCGACCAACAGCCTTTCAACCAAACAAACAACCAGTCCACTAAATGGGGCCAGTTCCAGAACAGTGAAGTCTACTAAATGGGGCCAGTTCCAGAACAGTGTAGTCTACTAAATGGGGTCAGTTCCAGAACAGTGTAGTCTACTAAATGGGGCCAGATCCAGATCAGTGTAGTCTACTAAATGGGGCCAGTTCCAGAACAGTGTAGTCTACTAAATGGGGTCAGTTCCAGAACAGTGTAGTCTACTAAATGGGGCCAGTTCCAGAACAGTGTAGTCTACTAAATGGGGCCAGTTCCAGAACAGTGTAGTCTACTAAATGGGGTCAGTTCCAGAACAGTGTAGTCTACTAAATGGGGCCAGATCCAGAACAGTGTAGTCTACTAAATTTGGCCAGTTCCAGAACAGTGTAGTCTACTAAATGGGGTCAGTTCCAGAACAGTGTAGTCTACTAAATGGGGCCAGTTCCAGAACAGTGTAGTCTACTAAATGGGGCCAGTTCCAGAACAGTGTAGTCTACTAAATGGGATCAGTCCTAGTACAGTCTACTAAATGGGGTCAGTCCTAGTACAGTCCACTAAATGGGGTCACTCCTAGTACAGTCTACTAAATGGGGTCATACCTAGTACAGTCTACTAAATGGGGTCAGTCCTAGTACAGTCTACTAAATGGGGTCAGTCCCAGTACAGTTACCTATATGGGGTCAGTCCTAGTACAGTCTACTAAATGGGGTCAGTCCCAGTACAGTCCACTAAATGGGGTCAGTCCTAGTACAGTCCACTAAATGGGGTCAGTCCTAGTACAGTCTGCTAAATGGGGTCAGTCAACCAACAGTCAATCAACCAAACACACAACCAGTCCACTAAATGGGGTCGGTCGACCAACAGCCAATCAACCAAACACACAACCAGTCTACTAAATGGGATCAGTTCTAATACAGTCGACCAACAGCCAATCAACCAAACAAACAACCAGTCCACTAAATGGGGTTAGTCCCAGTACAGTCGACCAACAGGCAAACAACCAGTCCACTAAATGGGGCCAGTCCCAGTACAGTCTACTAAATGGGGTCAGTCCCAGTACAGTCCACTAAATGGGGTCAGTCCCAGTACAGTCAACCAACAGCCAATCAACCAAACAAACAACCAGTCTACTAAAAGGGGTCAGTCCCAGTACAGTCCACTAAATGGGGTCAGTCCCAGTACAGTCTACTAAACGGTGTCAGTCCCAGAACAGTCCACTATATGGGGTCAGTCCCAGTACAGTCGACCAACAGCCAATCAACCAAACAAACAACCAGTCTACTAAATGTGGTCAGACCCAGAACAGTCTACTAAATGGAGTCAATCCTACTACAGTGTAGTCTACTAAATGGGGTCAGTCCTAGTACAGTAGAGTCCACTAAATGGGGTCAGTCCTAGTACAGTGTAGGCTACTAAATGGGGTCAGTCCTAGAACAGTGTGGGAGGTTCCATCGGGCCCTATGACTTCCCAGGGGATTTACTGGCTGCATTCGCTAGTTCCATCGGGCCCTAGGACTTCCCAGGGGATTTACTGACTGCATTCGCTAGTTCCATCGGGCCCAAGGGATCTGAATACTTTCTGAAGGCTCTGTAGATATATGTGGAGTAAGTCAAGGGGTCTGAATAGTTAACATGTCAAAAGGCCATCCCCAAGCCAAGCTGGGTAACGTGTCAAATGGCCATCCCCAAGCCAAGCTGGGTAACGTGTCAAATGGCCATCCCCAAGCCAAGCTGGGTAACGTGTCAAATGGCCATCCCCAAGCCAAGCTGGGTAACGTGTCAAATGGCCATCCCCAAGCCAAGCTGGGTAACGTGTCAAATGGCCATCCCCAAGCCAAGCTGGGTAACGTGTCTAATGGCCATCCCCAAGCCAAGCTGGGTAATGTGTCAAATGGCCATCCCCAAGCCTTCTCTACAGATCGTGTCCCACCCACGGGACGGTTGAGCTAATGTGCGCGAAAATTGGGCGGCTCCTTAATTAAGAGTTAACTGTTGAAATGAAAGATCCCAGAATATGTCCATACGCACAAAAAGCTTAATTAACTCAAATGTTGTGAACACATTTGTTTATATCCCTGTTAGTGAGCATTTCTCCTTTTCCAAGATAATCCATCCACCTGACAGGTGTGGCATATCAAGAAGCTAATTAAACAGCATGATCATTACACAGGTGTACCTTGTGCTGGAGACAATAAAAGGCCACTCTAAAATGTGGAGTTTTGTCACACAACACAATGCCACAGAAGTTTTGAGGAAGCGTGCAATTGGCATGCTGACTGCAAGAATGTCCACTAGAGCTGTTGCCAGAGAATTGAATGTTCATTTCTCTACCATAAGCCGCCTCCAACGTCATTTCAGAGAATTTGGCAATAAATCTAACCGGCCTCACAACCTCAGACCATGTGTAACCACGCCAGCCCAGGACCTCCACATTCGGCTTCTTCATCTCCGGGATCGTCTGAGACCAGCCCCCCGTACAGCTGTTGAAACTGAGGAGTATTTCTGTCTGTAATAAAGCCCTTTTGTGGGAGAAAACTAATTCTGATTGGCTAGACCTGGCTCCCCAGTGGGTGGGCCTATGCCCTCCCAGGCCCACCTATTGCTGTGTCCCTGCCCAGTCATGTGAAACCCATAGATTAGGGCCTAATGAATGTGTTTTAATTGACTCATTTCCTTCTATGAACTGTAACTCAGTAAAATATGTGAAATTGTTCCATGTTGCGTTTATTTTTGTTCAGTGTATATATATATATATATATTCCAAACTCTGACATTGCTCAATCTGATATTTATTTTTTACATTTAATTTTATATTTTATATTTGTGTTTTGTTTTGTTACGTTTTACTGCACTGACTGTTGGATCTATGAACGTAAACATTTCATTTCGCTGCAGGGGCGATAACATCCGCTGAATATGAGTACATGACAAAGACCATTTGATTTGATTGATGTGCTTGTTTTCATTACGTAAATGCTTCAGAATTCACAAAAAGTGACGTTATAGAGTCTCATAGAACACAACGTATCCGATCTCCTAAGCCTGTGTTCACCACAGACCTTATTTTCCGTGTTTATCCAAAAACCCTACAAAAAACTATTAATTTCCCCATAGGCTTTGTCCAACGAACCATGGCAGAGAGTTAGTGCCTACAAAAAGACGCCATTAATATTTGTCTCTGTTAAAGTCTTTCAGCGTTGCCTTCAGGTCGACTGAACGTTTGCTACGTTGTGGAACGGTTTGTGCTGAACGACACGGTTTGCCAAAACATTATTGTACGTTCTTGAACAGACTTTGAGATACGTTTGCTACGTTCGGTGGGTGTGCCAGGGTGTGACTTTAATCAATGAGTGATGTATTTAAAAGGAGCTGTGCATTTTCAACACACAACCCCTCCCCGTTTTTCCAACTGGTCGTTCAGTACAGTACCGTTTTTGTTCGATTGAACGTTGTTTTACGTTTGTATGTACTGAACGCAGCCCAGTGGATGCTGCCAATGTGACGTGTATTCTAGTGGACGGGACGCTTCTTCGAGAACAACAACAGTTAGTCAGACACCTGGTTAGCGTGCTAGCCAACATCGCAGAAACATTAAGGCCCTTCAGACCATTTCAGTGTCTATTTGCCACTGTGTTTAGAACACACTTCTGTCGTATGTACTTGTTACCCCGTTTAATGTAATATTTACGTTGTTAGTCAGCTAAATTAGCCTAGCCCTAAGCTAATGCTAACTAGCTAGCTAACACCCCTGACCATGAGTTCATTAAGTTACTCTCCTCCTGTTAAAGAAGAGATTGTCTGCTGGACGGAGAAATAGGGTCTTTGGCTGAACGTTGTTGAGAAAGAAGAGGAGGATATCACAGTAAAACGAAGTAGAGGGTGAACCTGTTACAATGAAAGAAGAAGAGAAAGACCTTTCAGTGAAAGAGGAAGACGCGTTCAGAGTGAAAGAGGTGGCTGTTACAGTAAAAGAAGAGGAGGAAGTGAAAGAGGAGGATGCAGTTTTTGGATTGAAGGAGGAGGAAGATGAGGAGGAGACTGAAGATCGGATTAACACCAGTAAGTACAGTCTTAAACAGAACGTTAACAATGGATCAATGCATTCAATCTAGAGGCGAAAGAAATGCACACTTGTTTAGGAGAGGTGCTGGCTAGCAGAGTAGAACACCTGTTTAGGCGAGGTGCTGGCTAGCAGAGTAGAACACCTGTTTAGGAGAGGTGCTGGCTATCAGAGTAGAACACCTGTTTAGGAGAGGTGCTGGCTAGCAGAGTAGAACACCTGTTTAGGCGAGGTGCTGGCTAGCGGAGTAGAACACCTGTTTAGGAGAGGTGCTGGCTAGCAGAGTAGAACACCTGTTTAGGAGAGGTGCTGGCTAGCAGAGTAGAACACCTGTTTAGGAGAGGTGCTGGCTAGCAGAGTAGAACACCTGTTTAGGAGAGGTGCTGGCTAGCAGAGTAGAACACCTGTTTAGGAGAGGTGCTGGCTAGCAGAGTAGAACACCTGTTTAGGAGAGGTGCTGGCTAGCAGAGTAGAACACCTGTTTAGGAGAGGTGCTGGCTAGCAGAGTAGAACACCTGTTTAGGAGAGGTGCTGGCTAGCAGAGTAAAACACCTGTTTAGGCGAGGTGCTGGCTAGCAGAGTAGAACACCTGTTTAGGCGAGGTGCTGGCTAGCAGAGTGGAACACCTGTTTAGGTGAGGTGCTGGCTAGCAGAGTAGAACACCTGTTTAGGAGAGGTGCTGGCTAGCAGAGTAAAACACCTGTTTAGGCGAGGTGCTGGCTAGCAGAGTAGAACACCTGTTTTAGGCGAGGTGCTGGCTAACAGAGTAGAACACCTGTTTAGGCGAGGTGCTGGCTAGCAGAGTAGAACACCTGTTTAGGAGAGGTGCTGGCTAGCAGAGTAGAACACCTGTTTAGGAGAGGTGCTGGCTAGCAGAGTAGAACACCTGTTTAGGCGAGGTGCTGGCTAGCAGAGTAGAACACCTGTTTAGGCGAGGTGCTGGCTAGCAGAGTAGAACACCTGTTTAGGAGAGGTGCTGGCTAGCAGAGTAGAACACCTGTTTAGGAGAGGTGCTGGCTAGCAGAGTAGAACACCTGTTTAGGAGAGGTGCTGGCTAGCAGAGTAGAACACCTGTTTAGGAGAGGTGCTGGCTAGCAGAGTAGAACACCTGTTTAGGAGAGGTGCTGGCTAGCGGAGTAGAACACCTGTTTAGGAGAGGTGCTGGCTAGCGGAGTAGAACACCTGTTTAGGAGAGGTGCTGGTTAGCGGAGTAGAACACCTGTTTAGGAGAGCTGTTTAGAAGAGGTGCTGGCCAGCGGAGTAGAACACCTGTTTAGGAGAGGTGCTGGCTAGCGGAGTAGAACACCTGTTTAGGAGAGGTGCTGGCTAGCAGAGTAGAACACCTGTTTAGGAGAGGTGCTGGCTAGCGGAGTAGAACACCTGTTTAGGAGAGGTGCTGGCTAGCGGAGTAGAACACCTGTTTAGGAGAGGTGCTGGCTAGCGGAGTAGAACACCTGTTTAGGAGACAATACCATCCACTTATGAGTAACCTCTAAATATACAACATTATTCATGAACTCCCCTACTCCCAGGATGCAGACATGCATAATAACAAATCAACATGCCATATTAATATATGAACCTGGTGAAATTCACACAGTACTTTAACAACTGTTACATGAAGGCTACCTGTGTCCTGCGTAACTTCATGAGGATGGACACGAGGACCAGGAGGGGATCTGCAGCTCGCCGCCGTGTGCCAGAGGAGGAGTCTGCTGCTCAGCAGGATGTTTCAAGGATGGGGTCCAACAACGCAGACAGAGAGGCAATCCGTGTGCGGGAGATCTTCACCTACTTCATCAAAGAGGGTGCTGTTCCCTGGCAACACCATAGGCTACACTATGCACAACCAAAGGCTCTTTTAAGAGCCATTCACATTGCAATAACAGTATTCTTCCATTTACTTAGCTATGTCAACTGCAGTTATTCAATTCACAGTTTCTCTCCCTTTGATTTCTACTTCTCAGGTGAGGGTGCTGTTCAGGTAAGGGTGTGATGTCTGTGCAAAAACAAAACAGGCTATTTTAAATCACCCATTTTGAAAAAATGTAGAACAATTAGACACCCTGTAACCCACACCTACACACTCATGTATCAATCTGATTGATGGATTGTGTTGTGCAGTAAGCAGGCTCAGGTGTATAACTGTGACTCCTTCCATTTTCAAAGAATAGGCAAGAGGGCCAACCATGGAGAATAGTAAGACACTTCATTATTTCTATAACTACACTACATTGTTTGTCCTTGTGTGTCCGTTTTTCAGCATAAAGTCCCCTGCAGCCACTTAGTGTGGTGTGGACACCAGGTGAGGCCACACACAGATTCCTGTTGAACACTGTCGCTTTAACTACCTTATTTTCTCAATAACAGTCTCTCTTCTTCACTTCATCCCTCTCTCCCCTTCTCCCTAAATCCTCTAGGTTCTATCAGCTGTGTCGATGAACCCCTCCTGCATCTGAACTGGCTACATAGACGGCACAGCATGATCAGAGGTGAGAGGTCACTTTGTCAGGTCAACAGGAAGTATTATTAAAGAGATGCTTTACATTGAAATACAGATAGAGATGCAGTAGTCCCAGAGTTAATGATCCCAGGTCAGTTTATATTATACAGGAAGTATTATTAAAGAGATGCTTTACATTGAAATACAGATAGAGATGCAGTAGTCCCAGAGTTAATGATCCCAGGTCAGTTTATATTATACAGGAAGTATTATTAAAGAGATGCTTTACATTGAAATACAGATAGATGCAGTAGTCCCAGAGTTAATGATCCAATATCAGTTTTGCATTTCACCTCCTGATTGATGACTAACAATGTCAGAATAAAAAATAAAAGCACAAGGCTTAAACATGCTCTCTCTCTCCATCTGTCTTTCGTCTGCAGGTATGTTTTGATGTTAGAGGATGCCAACCCCCAGTCCCATCATCGCCACCTCACCCGCTTTTATGATAACCTTTGGGCTGACTAGAGACACTATTATGTAATTGTGATGAACTGAGAGAATATTTAGGTAGCACTGTGATTCATTAATCATGTGCTGCCTTCCCTGCTCCTATGTGCTTACCTCTTTCCCTTTCTGTCTTTTACACCTCTCCCGCCAGCTCTTTCTTCCTCTGTTTTTATAATGCACAACAGATGTGCATTGAAGTACAGATTGAACTTGTATTTATAACACTTGGATAATGAGCTTTTCAATAAAGCATTTCACATTCTCTACTGGTTGAAATGAAGTGTAATTTGATAAAATACTCCACCTATCCTGTGTTTATCAGATCAATGCAGATGAAGGGCATTAGATGTTGAGATGAACCGGTGTTAGAGTATTTACATTATGCATAGGAAATGTAGTGTACTGTTTTTTTAAATTCTATTTCTGTATATATGAATTAACTAGTTAAATCCTGTTTCTAGTCCCAGGACCAAGATTGGTAGACACTGTTAAAGTGTATAATTGTAATACATACATGCAGACACAGCGTCATTCAAAGACTGGAATTTGATACTCCTGGTATTGGATATGACTGAAAAATAATCTCAAAGACATTCATACCTAAACATCACCTTTATTTGCCAAGGTAGAGTACATGATCAGTGAATATATTAAATGTACAGGCTACAATGTGGGGATCTCATGCATGGTAATAACTACATGTATATACGACTTGCATCCTTGGTACAACATGATATTATATTCTACTCAATCCATAGGCTTCATTAATGTCATTCAGGCTGTTTTGAAGTTGATACAACTGGCTATGATAGCTGAGGTTCATAGCTAGGTTCTGAACTAATATGTATACCAAACGTTTGGGTCCATACACAGATCGGCTAGATAGCTAGCTACACATCCATAGGCATACAGGGATTTTAATCATCCACTGCACAATAAGCAAGAACATAGCTAGCTACGTTATTTAATCTATCTGCATGGCAAATATCAACAAGGCAAGCTTACAAAATTGTACATTCAATTTGCAGTAAATTCTTCAGCTAGCTAGATTCTTTACATCCACTGTTTCACAAAACGACAGCCTGGTTTGCTGGTTGTTTCAGGAGTCCCTAAAACAACCAGAATTACAATTTCAAACTCATGTCACAACACCCATAAAGCTAGTCAGCTAGCTGGCTAATGTTAGCTAGTCAGCTAGCTGGCTAAATCATGATTTTCGTAAATTAACTTTATGATAAAATAAAGCATAATCGTTTGTCTCTACATTAACTAACATTCCTGTCAACTGTACATGTTTTTTGCATGATTCGTTATGACCTGATAATCCCTTACATTAGCTTCCATCCTAGTATTTCTGTCCGCCATCTTTGATCCAGTTCAGTTCTCTGTAGGGGTACCCCTCTCTCCTAGTATTTCTGTCTGCCATCTTTGATTCAGTTCTGTGTAGGGGTACCCCTCTCTCCTAGTATTTCTTTCCGCCATATTTGATCCAGTTCAGTTCTGTGTAGGGGTACCCCTCTCTCCTAGTATTTCAGTCCGCCATCTTTGATCCAGTTCAGTTCTGTTTAGGGGTACCCCTCTCTCCTAGTATTTCTGTCCGCAATCTTTGATCCAGATCAGTTCTGTGTAGGGGTACCCCTCTCTCCTAGTATTTTTGTCCGCCATCTTTGATCCAGTTCAGTTCTGTGTAGGGGTACCCCTCTCTCCTAGTATTTCTGTCCGCCATCTTTGATCCAGTTCAGTTCTGTGTAGGGGTACCCCTCTCTCCTAGTATTTCTGTCCGTCATCTTTGCTGAAGAAAGTCTAACAGTCACTAGTGCAGCAGCAGCCTCCCCCGGTCCTAGTGCCGGCCCGATAGGAAGTTTAAGATGCGATGGAACGGTTGACGAAAAAAAGAAATCACAGAAAAAATATATTGACTGATATTGATTTATTTAGGGGGGGGACGACTAATTAATATTTTAGGCCTAGCGACATCCCTGATTCCTACCCTTTAACTTTTTGTCTGAAAATATACCTTTTACTCAACTGCGTTACCCACTCCAGTCAGCAGATAGCGGTGTGGGACTTTAAGGCAATGCTGTTGGTGTGACGTATAATCTAGTGCAGGGGTGTCAAACTCATTCCACGGAGGGCCTAGTGTCTGCAGGTTTTTGGTTTTTCCTTTCAATAAAGCCCTAGACAACCAGGTGTGGGGAGTTCCTAACTAATTAGTGATGTTAATTCATCAATCAAGTACAAGGGAGGAGCGAAAACCCGCAGACACTCGGCCCCCCGTGGAATGAGTTTGACACCTGTGATCTAGTGGATGGAACGCTTCTTTCAACAGCAGCAACAGTTAGTCAGCCACCTCGGTACCTTGCTAGACAAAATACACAAACCAATAAAGCTCTTTGGACGCTTTCGTGTATATTACCCATTGTGTTTTAAACCCACTTCTGTCGTCTAGTTAGTTATCCTATTTAATTTAATATTTACGGTGTTATTGTTACTAGTCAGCTAGCAGGCTGGTTAAGTTAGCATTAGCCTAGCTAGCTAAGATCTCCGACCATGAGGTTTCTAAGTTACTCATCTCCTGCTAAAGAAGAGGAGGTCTGCTGGACGGAGAAAGAAGCTATCGTGAAAGAGGAGGAGGAAGAGAAAGATGTTACAATACAAGAACAAGTAGAGGGTGAAGAAGAGAAAGACGTTTCCGTGAAAGAAGAGAAAGGCGTTTCCGTGAAAGAAGAGGAAGATACGGAAAGAGTGAAAGAGGAGGATGTTACAGTAAAAGAAGAGGAGGCAGAGAAAGAGGAGGATACAGTTTTTGGAGTGAAAGAGGAGAAGGTCAGTGAGTCCGTCAGGTCAGAGGCAGTAGGGACGACCAGGGATGTTCTCTGTTTAGTGAGTCCGTCAGGTCAGAGGCAGTAGGGATGACCAGGGATGTTCTGTTGATAAGTGCTGAATTGGACCATTTTCCTGTCCTGCTAAGCATTCAAAATGTACTTTTGGGTGTCAGGGAAAATGTATGGATTTAAAAGTACATTATCTTCTTTAGCAATGTAGTGAAGTAAAAGTAAAAGTTGTCAAAAATAAATACAGATACCCCAAAACAACTACTTCAGTAGTACTTGAAAGTACTTTTACTTAAGTACTTTACACCACTGGTACTGTGTTACAGCTGCTCTCTCCTCCTCAATGTCATGTACTAGACCAGGTACTGTGTTACAGCTGCTCTCTCCTCCTCAATGCCATGTACTAGACCAGGTACTGTGTTACAGCTGCTCTCTCCTCCTCAATGCCATGTACTAGACCAGGTACTGTGTTACAGCTGCTCTCTCCTCCTCAATGCCATGTACTAGACCAGGTACTGTGTTACAGCTGCTCTCTCCTCCTCAATGCCATGTACTAGACCAGGTACTGTGTTACAGCTGCTCTCTCCTCCTCAATGCCATGTACTAGACCAGGTACTGTGTTACAGCTGCTCTCTCCTTCTCAATGCCATGTACTAGACCAGGTACTGTGTTACAGCTGCTGTACATGTCAAATTGTCCCCCAAATCTACCACTAATAGGCCAAGCCTCCACAGACCCTGTCTTGTATTGACAAACAGAACAAATAATTTCACATTCAAATATGTAATTTAAATAGCTCAATTCAATCCAACGGGGCCTTTTTAACACAGACAGTTGTTCCTGCTGTAGATGTTATGCCTTTGTACAGATCTAGGATCAGTTCTCCTCCACAATGCATATACAGTACCGGTCAATTGTTTGGACACACCTCCAAATTCAATGTTATTTCTTTATTTTAACTATTATCTACTTTGTAGAATAATAGTGAATACATCAAAACTATGAAATAACTCATATGGAATCATGTAGTCACCAAAAAAAGTGTTAAACAACTCAAAATATATTCTATATTTGATATTCTCCAAGTTTATCATTTTAAAAGGCTAATTGATCATTAGAAAAATCTTTTGCAATTATGTTAGCACAGCTGAAAACTGTTGTTCTGATTAAAGAAGCAATAAAACTGTCTTTCTTTAGACTAGTTGAGTATCTGGAGCATCAGCATTTGTGGGTTCGATTACAGGCTCAAAATGGCCAGAAACAAAGAACTTTCTTCTGAAACTCGTCAGTCTATTATTTTTCTGAGAAATTAAGGCTATTCCATGCGAGAAATTGCCAAGAAACTGAAGATCTCGTACAACGCTGTGTACTACTCCCTTCACAGAACAGCGCAAACTGGCTCTAACCAAAATAGAAAGAGGAGTGGGAGGCCCAACTGAGCACAACTGAACAAGAGGAAAAGTATATTAGTGTCTAATTTGAGAAACAGACGCCTCACAAGTTTTCAACTGGCAGCTTTATCAAATAGTACCCGCAAAACACCAATGTCAATGTCAAGAACATTCGTGAGAAGCAGGAAAAATGAAAAGATGCTGGAGGAGTGCTTGACGCCATCTGTCAGGCATGATAAAGGCAATGTGATGGTCTGGGGGTGCTTTGGTGGTGGTAAAGTGGGAGATTTATACAGGGTAAAAGGGATCTTGAAGAAGGAGGGCTATCACTCCATTTTGCAATGCCATGCCATACCCTGTGGATTGGGCTTAATTGGAGCTAATTTCCTCCTACAACAGGACAATGACCCAAAGCACAGCTCCAAACTATGCAATAACTATTTAGGGAAGAAGCAGTCAGCTGGTATTCTGTCTATAATGGAGTGGTCAGCAGTCACCGGATCTCAACCCTATTGAGCTGTTGTGGGAGCAGCTTGACCGTATGATACGTAAGAACTGCCCATCAAGCCAATCCAATTTGTGGGAGATGCTTCAGGAAGCATGGGGTGTAATCTCTTCAGATTACCTCAACAAATTGACAACTAGAATGCCAAAGGTCTGCAAGGCTGTTATTTCTGCAAATGGAGGATTCTTTGACAAAAGCAAAGTTTGAAGGACACAATTATTATTCCAATTATAAATAATTATTTATAACCTTGTCAACTTCTTGACTATATTTCCTATTCATGCAACTCATTTCGTGAATGTTTTCATGGAAAACAAGGACATTTTTAATTGACCCCAAACTTTTGAACGGTAATGTAGGTTCAACAGGTTTGAGCAACACAGAATTTAGAACAGCCAAATGATTATAGATGATGTCCCACACGCCCTAGAGCGTCATCTACTTTGAGGGTCCATGTTCGAGAGCATGAAATCCATGCTGAATTGTGGGCAATGTAGATCAGTCAGTTGGCAGTCGCCTGCAATGTCGAACAAGCACAATACCAAACCAATGAGGTGGTTGTTTGACGAAATGAATCTTCAGACGCCATTGATCACGTGCTGCTGATAAAGTGATACAGGCATCCGCACACTGCTTAGAAGTATACAGCATAGCGATTTCGACGCATGCCTTGTAGCTCCGATATCAAACGTAACATCCCTACCGAAAAGTTGTCAAAACAAAAAGGAGCAAGCAGGTGTGATTTTCTCTTTTGTTTTGAGCCCACGGCAAGAAGTCACCAGAGCCTACCGTGCTAACGGGTTCCCACTAGATAACACAACTACAAAGTGCATGAGGTTTGGCTAACGTTAGCAAGCTTGGGCTAGCCACCGAGCTAGCATACAAACTCTGTAGCACAGAGTAGATCCGCCATATGACTTTGAGAATAGTGCAGTGTGGTTAGTTTAGAAGATATCCGGAAATAAGTAAAAAAAAATATGTAATAACGCAAAAACATAACTGTTTGTACTTATAGGGACCCAGATCGTGACTACAACTCAGTTAATACGTTTTTAACCACACTGTGTTGTTACACTGGTGAGTAAAAACTCATGCTTCCTACACTTTTTGTCAACTGCGTTACCCACTCCAGGCAGCAGATGGCGATGTGACACTTTAAGGCAATGCTGTTGGTGTGACGTATAATCTAGTGGACGAAACTATTTCAACAGCAGCAACAGTACGTCAGCCACCTCGATAGCTTGCTAGACAAAATAGCCGAACCAATAATGCTCTTTAGACGCTTTAGTGTATATTAGCCACTGTGTTTTAAACACACTTCTGCCGTCTAGTTAGTTATCCGATTTAATTTCATATTTACGGTGTTGTTGTTATTAATCAGCTAGCAGTCTGGTTAAGTTAGCATTAGCCTAGCTAGCTAACATTTCCGACCATGAGTTCACTAAGCTACTCTCCTGCTAAAGAAGACGACGAGGATATCACAGTAAAACAAGAAGTAGAGGATGAGGCTGTTACAGTTAAAGAAGAAAAAGAAGCGTTCAGAGTGAAAGAGGAGGAGGATGTTACAGTAAAAGGAGAGGAGGATGCAGTTTATGGAGTGAAAGAGGAGGAGTGGGAGATGACTGTTACATCGAAAAAGGAGGAGGAAGAAGAGGAGGAAACTGGATATCTGGGCCCGGTTTCCCAAACGCATCTTAAGGCATCCAATGGTTCTAACGGTGAACTTAGCCATAAGATGGTTTTGAGAAACCATACCCTGATTAAAACTAGTAAGTACTGTCTTAAAAACAGAGGCACAAACTCTGCAGTTGTTGAACTGATGTTTGGTGTTAAAGCGGAAATCTGCAATTGCTACATCCATATTGTGACTTTTAAATAATGTATTTATAGCCATTGATTCTTGAAGAATATAACACATGCTTCATGAGCCTAGTTCAACTGTTGTACCCCATCAGATTCCCAAATAAGCTTTTTTTACTCCAATGTTTAGAAACAATGTAAATCAACACTGTATAGCCTCAACATGGTTAAAACTATAATGTTGATATCATGGATGGTCAGTCCTTGCATCCATAGGTCTGTCTCTGTCTGTAGTTACATTTCTCCAACCCCATAATCATCTTATTACCAAAACAGTGGTGGAATGACAGATTTGTTATTAGCAACAAAATGGCTGCCCAGAGACTTGGTTTGGTAAACAGCTGAGGGATGGGGGAAGGAGAAGTGTAACCACTCTCAAATTCATAGAGAACGATATTGTAGAAACCGTAACCCAACACCTAGCGACCTCGTCAAGAAGTTAAGACATCTTGGCGTAACAGTTATAAGGCGTTGACTTGACAGTCGCTCGACCCAGGTTTGAGTTCAGCTCAGGGCTACCCCCCTGAATTCACTACACTATGAATACAAAGACTGGCCATCCATGAGGTCATAATGATAGTTTAACCAGGTTTCTAGGATATATAGTATATTCTAGAATTCATGCATGATGTCATAATTATAGTTTAACCCGGTTTCTAGGATGTATAGTATATTCTAGAATTCATCCAGGATGTCATAATGATATTTTAACCAGGTTTCTAGGCTATATAGTATATTCTAGAATTAATCCATGATGTCATAATGATAGTTTAACCAGGTTTCTAGGGTATATAGTATATTCAAGAATTCATCCATGATGTCATAATGATAGTTTAACCAGGTTTCTACGCTATATAGTATATTCTATAACTGTCAGTGTAGATTTCCTGTGGGGGTCAAATTGTTAGAGCTGTTGATAAGTCATTGTATAATATTCAGCCTTTTTTTTCATGCATGAATTGGTTTGAAACCTTTGTTTTAAACCCTTCTCAAAGTTGGTGACTTGACAGATTTGTAAAAAATGGTTTGTCATGAAACACTTTTTTATTTAAATGTAACCTTTATTTAACTAGGCAAGTCAGTTAAGTTGTGGCTGTGTGGGTTAACTGCCTTGTTCAGGGGCAAAACGACAGATTTGTACCGTGTCAGCTCGGGGATTCGATCTTGCAACCTTTCGGTTACTAGTCCAACGCTCTAACCACTAGGCTATGCTGCCGCCCCAACCTAACCAGAAGAACCCCTCCGCTGCTGGACTTCGTAAATTCTGCCGTTCTGCTCCTGAAGTTTCCAATAATGGACTAATAGACTACAGATAGATAGACTAGTAATAGACTACACCAGCAGTCGGCAACCTTTTCCAGTTGGAGTGCAAATTTATCTGACCATTTCTACCAATCTGGGTGCCAGTTATGATTTTAATATGCACATTTTTGTGGAACAGTTTAATTTATAATGCAACTAGTCACAGAAAGCATACAGCCATTTTCCAACCAAATAGAGATAAAATTAATCACTAACCTTTGATATTCTTCATCAGATGACACTCCCGGGACAACATGTTACACAATACATGTATGTTTTGTTCGATCAAGTTCATATTTATATCCAAAAACCTCAGTTTACATTTGGCTTTGCCTCCAAAACATCCCGTGAATTTGCACAGAGCCACATCAATTTACAGAAATACTCATAATACATTTGATAAAAGATACACGTATTATGCACAGAATTATAGATATACTTCTCCTTAATGCAACCGCTTTGTCAGATTTCAAAAAGCTTTACGGAAAAAGCAAACCATGCAATAATCTGAGTACTGCGCTCCGAGACCAAAACAAGCCAAACATATACCCGCCATGTTGTGTAGTCGACATAAGTCAGAAATAGCATTATAAATATTCACTTACATTTGATGATCTTCATCAGAATACACTCCCAGGAATCCCATTTCCCCAATAAATGTTTGATTTGTTCGATAACGTCCATAATTTGTCCAAATACCTCCTTTTTGTTCGCGCGTTTAGCCCAGTAATCCAAATGCTCAATGCGCGATCGCTTAGTTCAGACAAAGTCAAAAAAGTAATATTACAGTTCGTAGAAACATGTCAAATGAAGTATAGTATCAATCTTTAGGATGTTTTTTATCATAGATCTTCAATAATGTTCCAACCGGAGAATTCCTTTGTCTTCAGAAATGCAATGGGACTCAAGCTAGCTCTCACGTGAACGCGCATGGTCAGCTCATGGCACTCTGCCAGACCACTGACTCAATCCCCTCTCATTCCCCCATCCTTTACAGTAGAAGCATCAAACAAGGTTCTAAAGACTGTTGACATCTAGTGGAAGCCGTAGGAAGTGCAATTTGACCCCATGGACACTGTATATTCGGTAGGCAAAGAGTTGAAAAACTACAAACCTCAGATTTCCCACTTCCTGGTTGGATTTTTCTCAGGTTTTCACCTGCCATATGAGTTCTGTTATACTCACAGACATCATTCAAACAGTTTTAGAAACTTCAGAGTGTTTTCTATCCACATCTACTAATAATATGCATATATTAGCAACTGGGACTGAGTAGCAGGCAGTTTACTCTGGGGACGCTTTTCATCCAAACTTGAAAATGCTGCCCCCTATCCCAAACAGGTTAAGAACACATTCTTATTTTCAATGATGGCCTAGGAACGGTGGGTTAACTGCCTTGTTCAGGGGCAGAACAACAAATTTTTACCTTGTCAGCTCAGGGATTCAATCTTGTAACCTTACGGTTAACTAGTCCAATGCTCTAACCACCTGCCTCATGAGGATCCCGCCTGTTACGCGAATGCAGTAAGAAGCCAAGAGAAGTTGCTGGCTACCATTAAACTTATCTTATAAAAAACAAAATCAATCAATCATAATCACTAGTTATAACTACACATGGTTGATGATATTAGTAGTTTATCTATCGTGTCTTGCGTTGCATATAATCGATGCAGTGCGCATTCGCGAAAAAGGACTGTCGTTGCTCCAACGTGCACCTAACCATAAACATCAATGCCTTTCTTAAAATCAATACACAGAAGTATATACACTGCTCAAAAAAATAAAGGGAACACTTAAACAACACAATGTAACTCCAAGTCAATCACACTTCTGTGAAATCAAACTGTCCACTTAGGAAGCAACACTGATTGACAATAAATTTCACATTCTGTTGTGCAAATGGAATAGACAAAAGGTGGAAATTATAGGCAATTAGTAAGACACCCCCAATAAAGGAATGGTTCTGCAGGTGGTGACCACAGACCACTTCTCAGTTCCTATGCTTCCTGGCTGATGTTTTGGTCACTTTTGAATGCTGGCGGTGCTTTCACTCTAGTGGTAGCATGAGACGGAGTCTACAACCCACACAAGTGGCTCAGGTAGTGCAGCTCATCCAGGATGGCACATCAATGCGAGCTGTGGCAAGAAGGTTTGCTGTGTCTGTCAGCGTAGTGTCCAGAGCATAGAGGCGGTACCAGGAGACAGGCCAGTACATCAGGAGATGTGGAGGAGGCCGTAGGAGGGCAACAACCCAGCAGCAGGACCGCTACCTCCGCCTTTGTGCAAGGAGGGGCACTGCCAGAGCCCTGCAAAATGACCTCCAGCAGGCCACAAATGTGCATGTGTCAGCATATGGTCTCACAAGGGGTCTGAGGATCTCATCTCGGTACCTAATGGCAGTCAGGCTACCTCTGGCGAGCACATGGAGGGCTGTGCGGCCCCACAAAGAAATGCCACCCCACACCATGACTGACCCACCGCCAAACCGGTCATGCTGGAGGATGTTGCAGGCAGCAGAACGTTCTCCACGGCATCTCCAGACTCTGTCACGTCTGTCACATGTGCTCAGTGTGAACCTGCTTTCATCTGTGAAGAGCACAGGGCGCCAGTGGCGAATTTGCCAATCTTGGTGTTCTCTGGCAAATGCCAAATGTCCTGCACGGTGTTGGGCTGTAAGCACAACCCCCACCTGTGGACGTCGGGCCCTCATACCACCCTCATGGAGTCTGTTTCTGACCGTTTGAGCAGACACATGCACATTTGTGGCCTGCTGGAGGTCATTTTGCAGGGCTCTGGCAGTGCACCTCCTTGCACAAAGGCGGAGGTAGCGGTCCTGCTGCTGGGTTGTTGCCCTCCTACGGCCTCCTCCACGTCTCCTGATGTACTGGCCTGTCTACTGGTAGCGCCTCCATGCTCTGGACACTACGCTGACAGACACAGCAAACCTTTTTGCCACAGCTCGCATTGATGTGCCATCCTGGATGAACTACACTACCTGAGCCACTTGTGTGGGTTGTAGACTCCGTCTCATGCTACCACTAGAGTGAAAGCACCGCCAGCATTCAAAAGTGACCAAAACATCAGCCAGGAAGCATAGGAACTGAGAAGTGGTCTGTGGTCACCACCTGCAGAACCATTCCTTTATTCGGGGTGTCTTGCTAATTGCCTATAATTTCCACCTTTTGTCTATTCCATTTGCACAACAGCATGTGAAATTTATTGTCAATCAGTGTTGCTTCCTAAGTGGACAGTTTGATTTCACAGAAGTGTGATTGACTTTGAGTTACATTGTGTTGTTTAAGTGTTCCCTTTATTTTTTTGAGCAGTGTATTTTAAACCTGCATATTTAGCTAAAAGAAATCCAGGTTAGCAGGCAATATTAACCAGGTGAAATTGTGTCACTTCTCTTGCGTTCATTGCACGCAGAGTCAGGGTATATGCAACAGTTTGGGCCGCCTTGCTCATTGCGAACTAATTTGCCAGAATTTTACGTAATTATGACATAACATTGAAGGTTGTGCAATGTAACAGGAATATTTAGACTTATGGATGCCACCCGTTAGATGAAATACGGAACGGTTCCGTATTTCACTGAAAGAATAAACGTTTTGTTTTCGAGATGATAGTTTCCGGATTCGACCATATTAATGACCTAAGGCTCGTATTTCTGTGTGTTATTATGTTATAATTAAGTCTATGATTTGATAGAGCAGTCTGACTGAGCGATGGTGGGCACCAGCAGGCTCGTAAGCATTCATTCAAACAGCACTTTTGTGCGTTTTGCCAGCAGCTTTTCGCAATGCTTCAAGCATTGCGCTGTTTATGACTTCAAGCCTATCAACTCCCGAGATTAGCCTGGTGTAACCGATGTGAAATGGCTAGCTAGTTAGTGGGGTGCGCGCTAATAGCGTTTCAAACGTTACTCGCTCTGAGACTTGGGGTAGTTGTTCCCCTTGCTTTGCATGGGTAACGCTGCTTCGAGGGTGGCTGTTGTCGATGTGTTCCTGGTTCGAGCCCAGGTAGCGGCGAGGAGAGGGATGGAAGCTATACTGTTACACTGGCAATACTAAAGTGCCTATAAGAACATCCAATAGTCAAAGTTATATGAAATACAAATGGTATAGAGAGAAATAGTCCTATAATTCCTATAATAACTACAACCTAAAACTTCTTACCTGGGAATATATCTATTTTTTTCTTTTCTTTTTTTCTTTCTAAGGGGTGGATCAGCTTAATATTGCGGAAAGAATGTTGCTCCCAATGTAATTGTCTGCATCATTTCCAATCCCCCATATTTTTTTGGTAAATATATATATCCATACACGCATGCATACATATACACATACACATACACATACCTATATAGACATACATACTTTTTAAAGAATATACCTTTATTATTATTCCCCGCAAACCCTACCACCGATCCCTCAATTGGAGTAAACTAATAAACACTTCTGCTTTTACCTTCAATTTATACATCTTATACACATTTTACAGACACAGTCTACTTTACAATAGTTCTCTCTTGTTTGTTCTTAGTCCTTCCTCTATTTCTGATGTCCATCCAGTTTGATTTCTATTTGTAACTATGCTATTTCACAAAAGTTCCGAACCTATATACATTTTACAGATCCCGTATGCGTTACATTGTTTATCTTGTTATTAGTCCCACCCTTCAGCTCCATTCAACCCCTCCCATCTATCTCTCAACATCATCCATTTCGGTTTTCTACCTGCCACATATTTTTCAACTGTGCTGTGATGCATCACAAAATAATTGAACCTTCCTATTCTCATAGCTTCTACAGATTGTAAATTAAAAATAAACATTTTTGCTAAAATAATTATTATATTATTAATTGATTGACTATGGCTTTTCAAATCACCCAGTATTGCTATCTGTAGCGTTAGTTCTAGGCAAATGTTGCAATTCTTCAGCCATTCCTGGACCTGTGACCAAAAACGAGCTACATATGGACAATACCAAAATAAATTATCTAATGACTGCCTCCTCACAGCAGAATCTGCAGAGCTGGGAAGATTGTATCCCCCATATATATAACATTCTATTAGTTACAAGAATTTTGTATAGTAATTTAAATTGAAAAATTAGAAGTTTTGAATCCGGCGTTGTTTTGCGTATCAATTCATAAACCATGTGCCATGGAATGGGTACATCGAAAATCTCTTCCCAACTATTTTGCAATTTATATGGCACAGCTGTCAGTTTTTTGGTCCTTAAATGAAATTGGTATATGTTTTTATTTATCACACTTTTCTTTAACCATTTCTGTTCTTTAATACAGGGCCGACATACAAGTTCCTTACTTTTTTCCCCTTCTACTTGCCTCTTCCATTTTTGTGGTAATGCTGCAATTAATTGGTTGTAATTTTGGGGAGAGCAGACGTTTCCATATGTCTGTGTTAGCTGCATGTGTGACAACTCCACCAGTCCTGTTTATGATATCATTCACAAAAATTATACCTTTTGTAAACATTTCTTCGATAAATACAGTTTTTTTTTTTTATCAATTCGTATATTTGAATTTAACCACAATATTTGTTGTACTATTTGTTCCGTCCTTTCAGGTGGATTAAACTGAAATTGCAACCAACTTTCTAAGGCTTGTTTAAAAAATAAAGATATATTGGAGATTATTTCCTTTTCAAACAACCGAAAGTGAGCAGGTGTAATCTGAATAAAGGGGAAAAGGCCCTTCTTGAATATAGAATGAGACATTCATACCAATTGACTAGAGAACCAGTTTGGATTTAAGAATAACTTTTGTATGACTGATGCCTTTTAGTGAGAGGTCTAATGCTTTAATATTTAATCATTTCTGCCCTCCGAATTCATATTCGTTATATAAATAGGCCCTTTTTAATTTTATCTGGCTTGCCGTTCCAAATAAAATTGAATATTTTTTGTTCAAATAATTTAGAAAGCAGGTCACTAGGTGTAGGCAAAACCATAAGCAAATAGGTAAACTGTGATATAACTAAAGAGTTAATCAGGGTGATTTTTCCACAAATAGACAGGTATTTTCCTTTCCATGGTAGCAAGATCTTATCTATTTTTGCTAACTTTCTAGAAAATTTATTGGAGTGAGATCATTTCTTTCTTTTGGGATTTGTATACCGAGTATGTCCACATCTCCGTCAGACCAATTAATTGGTAAACTACATGGTAATGTAAAATGTGCATTTTTTAGTGATCCAATATGTAATATGGTACATTTATCATAATTTGGTTTTAATCCAGAGAGGATAGCAAAAGTATCTAGATCCTCTATGAGGCCGTGGAGAGACTCTAATTGTGGTTTTAAAAGAAAACATGAATCATCAGCGTACAATGACACCTTCGTTTTTAAGCCACGGATTTCTAATCCCTTAATATTATTGTTTGATGTAATCTTAACAGCTAACATTTCGATGGCAATAATAAATAGATATGCCAATAGTGGGCAACCTTGTTTTACTCCTCTAGATAGTTTAAAACTTTCTGAGATGTAGCCATTATTTACTATTTTACACCTAGGGTTACTATACATAACTTTAACCCCTTTTATAAGCGATTCCCCAAAATTGAATTTTATAAATTTTATATATAAACTCCAGTCGTACTTTATCAAAAGCCTTTTCAAAATCAGCTATGAAAACTAGGCCTGGTGTCCCCGATATTTCATAGTGTTCTATTGTTTCCAGTACTTGTCTTATATTATCTCCAATGTATCGTCCATGTAAAAAACCTGTCTGATTAGGATGAATAATATCTGACAATACTTTTTTAATTCTATGCGCCAAGCATTTTCCTAGGATTTTTGCATCACAACACTGAAGTGCAAGAGGTCTCCAATTTTTTTAATGGACTGGATCTTTATATATACCACTTGGGTCCTGTTTCAGTAACAATGATATCAGACCTTCTTGTTGCGTGTCTGATAATCTACCATTTATATAGGAGTGGTTAAAACAAGCTAATAATGGTCCTTAGAGTATATCAAAAAAAGTTTTGTATACTTCCACTGGTATGCCATCCAGCCCTGGAGTTTTCCCATCCTTAAAGGCCCCAATTGCATCAAGCAGTTCCTCCTCTGTAATTTGACCTTCACATGAGTCTTTCTGTACAGATGTTAATTTTACATTATTATTAGGGGGAAAATCCATACAATAAGTTTCAGTTAGTGGAGATGGAGGAGCCTGAAACGAAAACATATTCTTAAAGTACTTTACTTCCTCTTTCAAAATATCATTTGGTGTATCGTGCGTGACCTCATCATTTGTAGCAAGTTTTAATAAAAAAAATTTGGTAGCATTTCTATATTGAAGATTGAAAAAGAATTTGGTGCATTTTTCCCCATATTCCATCCAGTTCGCTTTATTTTGATAATATATTATACTGGATCTTTCTTGAATAAGTCCCTCCATTTCTTTTTGTTTTTCGTCTAACTTATTCTGTGCCTCTATGGTACCGTTTTTATTGCTATCTAACTGTACTGTTAGTCCTTCAATTTCCTTTGTTAATATGGACTCCTTTGATCTAAATTGCTTTTGTTTTATAGATGAGTACTGAATTGCATTGCCTCTAAAGGCACATTTAAAAGTGTCCCATACAATAAGGGGATCTGCTGTACCTATGTTATGTCTGAAAAAGTCAGTTATAAATTCTTCTGTCCTAGTTCTAAACAATTTATCATCTAGTAGGCTTTGATTAAATTTTCAATATCCTCGCCCACGTGGAAATTCTGTAAGAGTAATAAATATGCCAATTATGTGATGATCCGACCGCATTCTGTGTCCTATCAACACTTTTTAAACTTTTGGTGCCAGAGAGAATGAAATAAGAAAGTAGTCAAGACGACTAGCTTGATTAAGCCTCTGCCATGTATATCTCACTAGGTCAGGGTATTTAAGTTTCCATATATCCACTAATTCCAATATATCCATGACATTCATGATTTCCTTAAGTGCCTGAGGGTGATAGTTTGTAGTGTGATTTCCTTTCCGGTCCATAGAGGTATTTAAGACCGTATTAAAATCTCCCACCATAATAATAGAGTCTAATGTTGCTTGTAGAGTTGATAAATTCTTAGATATATTTTCAAAGAAGCTTGGATCATCATTATTCAGACCGTTAATAAGCCATATCTGTTTATTGTCCAATAACATATTTAAAATAATCCATCTACCTTGAGGATCTGTTTGGACAATTTGCACATTTGGATCAAAATTATTGTTAATTAAAACCATCACCCCTTTTGAGTTTCTTTGCCCATGGGAGAAGTATATTTCGCCCCCCCAGTTCTTTTTCCACAAAACTTCATCTAAAACTGTTGAATGGGTTTCCTGTAAACAATAGATATTATATTCCTTCTCTTTTAGCCAGGTAAATACTGATTGTCTTTTCTTATTATCTGCTAGGCCATTACAATTGTAACTGGCTATACTTATTTCACCACTTACCATAATGAGACACAACTTTCAATTATTTTTTATCAAAATATATGTTTGTAAATGTACCATTAAAAAGTAACATGATGATTAGGTGTCTATATAGCTGTACCATGATATTTGCATTTCTACTAAGTAAACCTCCAATTGGTCCCTACTATTCCACCCGCTAAAAGCCCTCCTCATCCCGAGTTGGGTTGTCATCCCAATGCCCGGCAGACCACCCTCGACCCCCTGTATCCCATAGCCCTGAACCGACTGGGATCCATCCTTTGAAAAGAGCACACAGTGCCATTTACCGAATTGAAGTAGATTAACTGCCAAATGCATTTCCATCGCCCTCACCTCGATTTGTATTATATATAGCTGTGGATCATCCTCTATAGTCCCTAACATCTTTTACTCCTTCACAACCATTGTGGGATACACACATACACCCACACACACTCAACCCTTACCCCCACACAACCATAAGCTCACTTTCTCAACAATTGCACCAACCCAGAGCCCAACTCAAGATAGATCTTGATTTACAAATGCACTTGCAGTTGCAGCTGCATGAGAAGGCCTGCAAGACCGTGCAAAAAATGGGCAAAAATGGAGAGATTTTATTTACCATTGTCACATCCTAGATGATGGAGGTCAAATGTACACCTTTTCCCTGAAACACCCACAATACGGTCACCCGTATTGACCATATTCCCAAGCATCTCCATGCAGTCCGACTTTGATTTTGTGCCACTAGGGTCACAATAATATACCCCCTCTCTGAATGTCCGAATGTGACCCCCTCCCCATGGGTTACTGCAGCTAGTGTTGCCAGCACTGCCACTGCTTGGGTGGGGGCACCCCACCGGAATCCCCACCGGCTAGGTACAAGGTCGTCAAGGTTCTCATTAGCAGCTTTGAGAATTTCTTTGTGTAGTATGCTCTCCCTTTAGGGTGCTTTGGCTTTGCAGGACCAATCCTGCCAAGCAGGCTCAGAATCTTGAGGGGGCAGTGCTGCTCTTGGTCTCTGACCTCATAAAACAGTTAGGGACTTCTCCTTAGTATCTGGGTCATTCAGGTGGGTGTCTAGGGTATAGGGTCATGGAACGTACCATTAAAATAGGATCATAAATAAATAATTAGATATAATTTATTTTAAAAATGTAGTTCCCCATGGTAGGACAATAACAAATCAAATGTATCATTTATTTTAAAACTGTTCCACCATGATAGGACAATAAATAAATATGACGTATAATTCATTATAAAAGTATATCCATCATCTGAACAACATTGAAAGCCCTCTCATACCCCGGCTCAAGGCATCACATTGGCTCTGGGATATGCAACCATTTCATTACTCACTCACTCAACTTTCCAAACATAACAAATCAAATAAAAAATAAGCACACACCACACCATCCACACATACTGTGCCTCCTGTTTACTTAGTTTCTATCTTTACTATGTTGAATTAGTGATTGTGTGTTCAAATAGTTATATGTGAAGATATATAGAAAAGCTAAAAAAATTTTATTGTATTGTTACAATCCATAACCGGGCTAGAATTGTGTTTATTTTCCTCATCTATGAGAACTTGGTAATTTTTTAAATAACCATGGAGTAGTCTTTGTGTCTCTGAACAGCTGGTTATCAATATATAGTTTATCAACGACGAGAGCTACTCGTTTAGCTTTTAATCTATTTTCTTTGAAAATTGGATACAGAACTTTGCGTCGTTCTGCAATTTCCTTCGGAAACTGATCATTCATTTTGGTCCCAGCAAGTCTTACCCAGGCTTTTAACCATTGTTTTATCTTTAAATGAAGCAAATTTGGCAACGATTGCGCGTTCATACCTTTGGCCTCTCTGTCCGAATCGGTGTACACGTTCAAGTTGGATTTTGTCTAACTTCGCGTGGGATCTGAAGCGCTGTAAGGAGGAACTCTCTAACTACAGATTCAGGAACTTCCCCTTCTATCTCCTGGATACCTGTAAGTACCAGATTCTCTCTCATTGATCTAGTTTGTATGTCCAGTAAGGCTTCCCTCAGAACTGCGTTCTCCTTTTTAATTTCATTCATTTCGGTTTCAATCTTATTGACTGTCCCTTTTAGCTTGTGTGTTTCCTTCTCCAATGTCACAGCTTTTTCATCACTCATCTCGAGGCTTGCCCTCAACTCTTTTATATCCTTACTAACTAATTCAAGTATACCCAGTATACCCTGTCATTTATTGATTTTAACAGATCGGTTTCGACCTTTACCATTCCCGGTGGTGAAAATATTAAACCGTCTGTGTCTGTAGAAGAGTCACGTTTGCGTTTTGAAATCGGTTCCCCTGTCTTACTCTCCATCATGTTTGGGTGTTGCTTGTTTTCGTAATATTTGTCGATAAATGTCTCTAGTCTTAAGATTTGTTTTGTGTTACTATCCAGATTGAAGGTTATCACCCACCAGATTATGTAGTGCTAATATTTTAGTCTAACTTGCCGATATTGAATATTACGTTTTATCTTGAGGTGCTCTACATAATTTCGTTCAGTCCGCCATTACCTTTACGTCCGCATCCTGACGTTGATGACTTTTTGCAAATCCAATCAGTTTTCCACATTGATTCCTAAATATTCCTACCTGGGAATATTGAAGACTCATGTTAAAAGGAACCACCAGCTTTCATATGTTCTCATGTTCTGAGCAAGGAACTTAAACGTTAGCTTTTTTTACATGGCACATATTGCACTTTTACTTTCTTCTCCAACACTTTGTTTTTGAATTATTTAAACCAAATTGAACAGGTTTCATTATTTATTTGAGGCTAAATTGATTTTATTGATGTATTATATTAAGTTAAAATAAGTGTTCATTTAGTATTGTTGTAATTGTCATTATTACAAATATATATATTTTTTAAATCGGCCGATTAATCGGTATCAACTTTTTTTGGTCCTCCAATAATCGGTATCGGCATTGAAAAATCATAATCGGTCGACCTCTAGATCAGACGCAGAGTATATAAAGGAGTGAGATCTGTAGAAAGACAGAATGGCTGTGGAATGTGCTGGGTGGACAGGAGGAGAACACAGGATTGCTATAGGGGAAGTGGATGTACATCTGTGGATTAGGCGAAGGAGGGGTTGAGGTCAGGTCAGATCCCCTGAAGGGAGTAATAAGGGTTTAGTATCCTGTTACCCTCTTCCTGTCGACCCAGAATATGTAAGGATTGGAGTGAAGGCGTGTCCAAAGTGGGGTATATATACTTGTGATGGTGAGAACATGTTTTTGTCTGAATTACAGCTGTAAAGACCCTTCGGGAAGAATTAAACTTGGTTAAGCTTCTCTAGTGTCCGTGAGTTATGTACTCTGAAAAATTTGAACCTAACACTATAATTACTGTTCCCTAAAGGAGGGAAACGAGGTACAACACCTGTTTGGCCCCACCCCTTCCTGGGTCTGTGAAGAGCGGTATTAGACCTAAGGAATAAATCCAAGCCTCACGCTCATCACCTGTTGAAGGTGGGGCTTCCAGTGAGGTGTGAATTTAATAGTATGTTGTACCTAGTTTACCACCCTCATGGAGTCTGTTTCTGACCGTTTGAGCAGACACATGCACATTTGTGGCCTGCTGGAGGTCGTTTTGCAGGGCTCTGGCAGTGCTCCTCCTGCTACTCCTTGCACAAAGGCGGAGGTAGCGGTCCTGCTGCTGGGTTGTTGCCCTCCTACGGCCTCCTCCACGTCTCCTGATGTACTGGCCTGTCTCCTGGTACCGCCTCCATGCTCTGGACACTACGCTGACAGACACAGCAAACCTTCTTGCCACAGCTCGCATTGATGTGCCATCCTGGATGAGCTGCACTACCTGAGCCACTTGTGTGGGTTGTAGACTCCGTCTCATGCTACCACTAGAGTGACAGCACCGCCAGCATTCAAAAGTGACCAAAACATCAGCCAGGAAGCATAGGAACTGAGAAGTGGTCTGTGGTCACCACCTGCAGAACCACTCCTTTATTGGGGGTGTCTTGCTAATTGCCTATAATTTCCACCTGTTGTCTATTCCATTTGCACAACAGCATGTGAAATTTATTGTCAATCAGTGTTGCTTCCTAAGTGGACAGTTTGATTTCACAGAAGTGTGATTGACTTGGAGTTACATTGTGTTGTTTAAGTGTTCCCTTTATTTTTTTGAGCAGTGTATAAAGTAGTTGATTTGTGAGGATGACACAAACATTATATTAAGCAGGACATTCAAACGAGCCTTACAATTATAATCCAAAGTAGTGTGAAATGCACTCATAAGGAACCAGGAAATGGAGGTTAATTCCCTGAGTTTTCCCCCATTCACATTCAGAATACATTGTGAAAAACTAATATCTTTGTTCACCATTTTTGCTCCAGGCAGATATACTACATCCATAACTATCGGTTTCCTCATTAGCAGGGAGGAGTTTCTACAACTATATTGCCTGTGCATCGCCCTCGTGCCGCAATTTTAGCTAACATAGAAAGGGGCCTATATTGGAGACCAAAAGTCGTCTGGCACACTGCTTAGAGTTTCAACAACATGAATAACATATTTCTAGCCTAAAATCATCGATGTCACTACTAATGTGAAAACAAGACAAAATATGACTTCTTGCTCATTTTAAGACAATTGTCAAATCATTTTTACATTCATTACAGACGTCAATTGTTGTACAACATCATGGCTACGCTGTTGGCCTCACCTTTTACAGTGGATTTCCGCTGTTGTGGGCCTTTAACCATCTGTCTGACTTTGTTGTTCACACAGGAGAGAGACGGGACTACCGTGGATCCTCTGGGGAGCCTCAACAACTTCATGATGCTGACAAGGCAGAGAAGAGTCTCTCCACATCAGAACACCTCAAGAAACACCAGCAGAGATCCACAGGGAAGAAATCTCACTGCTGCTCTGACTGTGGGAAGAGATTCACCTCCTCAGCAGGCATTAAAATTCATCAGAGAATTCACACAGGAGAGAAACCTTTTACCTGTATTCAATGTGGGAAGAGTTTTAGTACATCTGGCCATCTGACTCTACACCAGAGAACACACACAGGGGAGAAACCTTATAGTTGTGGTCAATGTGGGAAGAGTTTTTCTTCATCTAGCAGTCTGACTCAACACCAGAGAACACACACAGGAGAGAAACCTTATAGCTGTGGTCAATGTGGGAAGAGTTTTGGTCAATCTGGCGATCTGACAGTGCACCAGAGAATACATACAGGACAGAAACCCTATAGCTGTGATCAATGTGGCAAGAGTTTTGTTGGATCTGGTCTGCTGACATTACACCAGAGAGCACACACAGGAGAGAAACCTTATAGCTGTAATCAATGTGGGAAGAGTTTTAACACATCTAGCCATCTTATTGTACACCAAAGAACACACACAGGAGAGAAACCTTACAGCTGTGATCAATGTGGGAAGAGTTTTACTCAGCTAAGCAATCTGATATCACACCAGAGAACACACACGGGAGATAAATCTTATAGCTGTGATCAATGTGGGAAGAGTTTTACTCAGCCAAGCAACCTGACACGACACCAGAGAATACACACGGGAGAGAAACCGTTTAGCTGTGATCAATGTGGGAAGTTTTTTTTAACATCTAGCCATCTGAAGATACACCAGAGAACACACACGGGAGAGAAACCGTATACTTGTGATCAATGTGGGAAGAGTTTTACTACATCTGGCCAGCTGACTATACACCAGAGAACACACACAGGAGATAAACGTTATAGCTGTGACCAGAGATAATCTGATTAAAGATCTCTCATCAAACATCAAAAAATACATGGAGTTGTTTCATGATATCAATGAATTAATGTCACAATATAGAATGTTTTAACATTGTAGTAGCAGTATTTGAATGAATGTCAGAATGTAGAACCCTAAACGTTTGCCCCCTGTTCAATTGATTTTAGCCTCAGGGGGAAAATCCAGGCTCTGAATTGAAAGAGTACTATTTATGTGATTTAACAAAAAGTGACTAACAAATAAAGCGTTGTGTTACACTCAAAATGCAACACTTCAAAATGTAGCTAGCTGTTTTCTACAAATTGTCCTCTAACCAGTGATGTACACATTATTCCCATATTCCGTGTGGTTTTTGAGCTGTTCGTTTTAACAGGACGTGCAACCTCATCTCCCTCCTCTCGGCACAATTGATTTTAGCATGATATCGAAGAGTGATGCCAAATAAGTGTTGCGTTCCTTTGTTTAGCGACCCCTACATTTAAATGCATCACTCCAAAATGTAGCTGACTGTCTTCTGCAGGTTGTCCTCTAACCAGTGAGGTAAAATATATCTCTCATTTCCATGTGTTTTTTTAGTTGTGTTAGTTTCAACAGCATGTACAACCTGATTTCCCCCCTAATCGATATCAGTGATTTATTGCTACTTGTCAAAACAACAGTGTTTTTGGTGCTTGTGCAGTTTATAAGGTGCTTGTTTAAAAAAAATACAATATGATTATTGTGGCAGATGTTTGTGTATATAGCCCATTTTATGTTTAGGTTTTCAATTTATCCCAAACTGTTTCTGCATATTGGTTATTGATTTGGATACATTAAAACTGTGACATTGGGCTATCCCACCTAGCAAAATGTAATTGAAAAGCCTTTGAAAATAAGACTATGCAACCAAATATTTCATATTTACATTTCATGTAACATTTAGTAATCATAATTATATATGTAACCAACTGACAATTTTTTGGTACAATTATATTGACATTGTTGCCCTGCTTTTAGAATATCAGAGTTCATTCTCAGATGTGCCAAACCAAAAGTACTAGAGCATGACATTGGGGACTGGGTCCTGATCCAACATCATACCTATCTAGTGAACCCTGAAAAGAGAGAGAAGCTCCACAGTGAGGTGGAAAGTTACTATGGATATTGCAGGAGTTTCCTCTTGAAATCAGACACGTCTGTGGTAAGGACAACTTGGTTGCTGATTGTCTCAAGGACGGGCAGCCAAAAAGATTTGTGTTTTGCGTTTAGCCTTTGCGTTGCCATGGATAACAATTTATTTTGACTGCACTTTTTTCCGTTTTGGAGATGAGTTTTGTTTGGGCTCGTTCCAAGGGGACGAGAGTTCTAGAAGCTAGTGAGTTTTTCAACAAACATATTTTTATTTAGAAATGTGTTTTTTCATGTTTTTGTTGACAGCCAGTAGACACCATGTTTATATTGTAGAAAGTAGAATTGTGGTTGATTATAATGTGAAATGGAAATTGTTTTCTGTTGGTGGTGAGCAAACTTGTCCCTCAAAAATATAGGATATATTTGTTGTCTTAAGGGGGAAGGTGTTACAGGCTTTGGTTTTTCCATTTATGTTTTGAGGTTGGACTTCAGCACGTATAGCTCGTTAGCACGTATAGCTCGTTAGCACGTATAGCTCGTTAGCACGTATAGCTCGTTAGCACGTATAGCTCGTTAGCACGTATAGCTCGTTAGCACGTATAGCTCGTTAGCACGTATAGCTCGTTAGCACGTATAGCTCGTTAGCACGTATAGCTCGTTAGCACGTATAGCTCGTTAGCACGTATAGCTCGTTAGCATGTAGGGCGCACTGGTTGGTGTCACCTCGTTTGTCAGTATGTGTTACACCTGTGCTGGCTTGTCCAGCTCGTAAGTCGGAAGGTGTTTTAGCTGAGCTGGTCCAGGTTCTATTTAAGAGTGTCTGGCCCAGTGCTCCAGTTGTCTTGATCGATGTGGAGAGTCAACACCTTTAGTTAACTCTACCTTTTTGGTTTGCTTCTTGTCTTTAAGTTTGTTGTGGGTATTTATTTTGTTTGCTTCTTGGGAAGATTTAGTGGGTCTCATGGTGGGTGTATTTTAGGTCCCAGTTGTTGTTACTAGTCAACTTTCAGTGGACACCCCCATAGTGTCTTTCCGAACATTTCTGGTTTTCCTGCTGGGGAACGTAACAAACACTGGAGTAAAACAAGCTTCTATTTTGGGTTGGATGTTGCATCCAATACATTTTTTAATCAATGGCACTTCCTTAGAATGCTCATTAGTCTTTCAGTTATTGTTTTTTATCCTCTTTGTGTACTAAATATTTGTTTATTTTCATAGTTTTTTTCCTGTGAAACCATTGTGTTGCATCCATGTCTGAAATGTGCAGTATAAATAAAGCTTGATTGGATTTGAACATATTGTAAAACAAATTAACCCAATGACTGACCAATCAAGACTCTTGCCAAACCAATGAACAAATATGTGTAAAAGCAACACATTTCTTGGTTCTTCTTAGTATGAAAAACAGTATCAATCTCACTTTTCCAGCCTGCTGAAGGTGTGGTGGCGTGGTAAACACCACCCCCGGCTCTACCAGGGGCATGAGGTGGTCTCCCACAGCTCTGCTTATGTCACGTTCTGTGGCCTTGCTGTTCCATTTCTTGACTCCCCCTGCAACACAGAAAGAAACACATTTAGTCATATTATATGAAACACTCAGGGCTGGTTTCACAGACAAGGCTTAAGCTTAGTCCCAGACTAAAATACTTGTTTGAGCTGTCTTAACTCAAAGCGACTTGCACAGACTTATCTTAAAAAATAGAGCTTTTTGGTCTAAACTCCACTCGCCGTGTTTGGAGGAAGAAGAAGGATGAGTACAACCCCAAGAACACCATCCCAACCGTGAAGCATGGAGGTGGAAACATCATTATTTGGGGATGCTTTTCTGCAAAGGGGACAGGACGACGGCACAGTATTGAGGGGAGGATGGATGGGGCCATGTATCGCGAGATCTTGGCCAACAACCTCCTTCCCTCAGTAAGAGCATTGAAGATGGGTCGTGGCTGGGTCTTCCAGCATGACAACGACCCGAAACACACAGCCAGGGCAACTAAGGAGTGGCTCCGTAAGAAGCATCTCAAGGTCCTGGAGTGGCCTAGCCAGTCTCCAGACCTGAACCCAATAGAAAATCTTTGGAGGGAGCTGAAAGTCCGTATTGCCCAGCGACAGCCCCGAAACCTGAAGAATCTGGAGAAGGTCTGTATGGAGGAGTGGGCCAAAATCCCTACTGCAGTGTGTGCAAACAGTTGGGATGAGGTTTTGATGTTGCTGTGCTGCGCCTTTTTTTCTCCACACATGGTGTTGTGTGTTCCTTCCAAACAACCCAACTGTAGCTTCATCTGTCTACAGAATATTTTACCAGTAGCGCTGTGGACCATCCAGGTGCACTTTTGCAAACTTCAGACATGCAGCAAAGTTGTTTTTGGACAGCAGTGGATTCTTCTGTGGTGTCCTCCCATGAACACCATTGTTGTTTAGTGTTTTACATATCGTAGACTCGTCAACAGAGATGTGAGCAGCAAACTCTTGCAATCCTGTATGCTTCAGTTATATGTTGTATGGCTTAACATATGGAAATGTTGTCACTCATTGTCTTTCAAGTTGTGATTCACAGATACACGATTTGAACACTGTGACTGGTATAATGGCGTCAAGGGACATAACAATGAGACCCCTGGACATGGGTGGGGGAATATTTGTGTGACGACCTAAAATGGGGGCAGAAGCTGACCAGCACCCCATCTTATATGTCCAACCACCCCTGAACGTCAGACTCTATTGAAGCACCTACAGTGGTGTAAAGTACTTAAGTAGTACTTTAAAGTATTTTTACTTAAGTCGTTTTTGGGGGTATGTGTACTTTACTATTTATAGTTTTGACAACTTTTACTTTACTACATTTCTAAGGAAAATAATGTACTTTATACTCCATACATTTTCCCTGACACCCAAAAGTAAACGTTACATTTTGAATGGGTAGCAGGACGGTCGCGGCTGTGTGTAGAGACGGACCAAGGCGCAGCGTGTTCTGAGTTCCACATCTTTATGTGAAACTTACAAAACAAAAATAAACAACAAACTGTAACATCAGAGGTGCACACGCACTAACTCAAAACAAGATCCCACAAAACATAGTGGGGAAATGGCTGCCTAAATATGATCCCCAATCAGAGACAACGATAAACCTGCTGCCTCTGATTGGGAACCATACCAGGCCAACATAGACATACAACAACCTAGATAACCCACCCTAATCACACCCCGACCTGACCAACATAGAGAATAAAAGGCTCTCTATGGTCAGGGCGTGACAAGGACTGGAAAATTGTCGGTTGGATGTACTGCCAAATTCTCTAAAATTACGTTAGAGGCGACTTATGGTAGAGAAATTAACATGCAATTCTCTGGCAGCAGCTCTGGTGGACATTCCTGCAGTCCGCATACCAATTGCACAATCCCTCAGAACTTCAGACATCTGTGGCATTGTGTTGTGACAAAACTGCACATTTTAGTGGCCTTTTGTTCCCAGCAAAAGGTGCACCTGTGTAATGATCATGCTGTTTAATCAGCTTCTTGATATGGTGCACCTTTCAATGTGGATGGATTATCTTGGCAATGGAGAAATGCTCACAATTTTTGTTTTTTGGCGTATAGAACATTTCCGGGATCTTTAATTTCAGCTCATGAAACATGGGACCAACCTTTTACATGTTGTGTTTTTTGGTTCAGTATAGTTTATTACAAATATAGCAGTATACAGTCCTCCAGATATCTGTTGACAAGGACATACATCACTCTGTATTTGTTCCTCTGTACATACAAAAATGGCCAAACATTTTGTTTGTTACCATTTTCCATTGTTACTAACTTGTACTGGTTAAAAGTATGATTAAATAAGAAGAAAAAATGTGTAAGTTTTGCAAACCATGTTTAGTACATCTAAAAGAGACAATGACAAATTCATGGTTCAACAAGATATTATAGCCATCAAAAGGGTAGAATTTTAGCATTGATATACATATGATACAGTACTTTACAGCTTTGATTGGTAACAGAATATATGACATGAAAGGGTGATGTAATTATCTGAATTACTGTAGATTTGAATAGTTTAGTTAATCAAAAGTGAAGTATGGTTATAAGTCCAATGGGTGTTGTTCATATACCACTCTCAGACTCAAAATCAATATATTTGATACGTACTATTTATCAGCATATTGACAGATTATTGCTATCAACTGCTGGTTGCAAGTTATATTACCTTGTTTGTATCTTTTGGAAAAATGGCAATTAAGTTGATTAAAATGATGTAGATTAGATAGATGGGATACCACTGGTGTCACAGGCATCACAGGTCTTGACCACCATGTTGCGATGCTTCTTTAGTATCACGTTGTTGTTGTCATCGTAGAAGAGTACAGCGATGGAACTGAGCTTGGTGGGTGCGCAGCACGCTTTGGAACCTCATCCGGCTTCAGAAGGTGAACCTGCCATTGAAAACGGTAAATCAGAGTCATTCATACATGCACTTTCATATAGTCAAGGACAATATCCTGTTATAAAAGAGATATGGGTTATTTAAGCAATAAGGCCCAAGGAGGGGTGGTATATTGGCCATATACCACAAACCTCAGAGGTGCCTTACTGCTATTAGAACACCTTCTCATTCAAGGGTTTTTATTTATTTTTACTATTTTCTACATTGTTGAATAATAGTGAAGACATCAAAACTATGAAATAACACAAATGGAATCATGTAGTAACCAAAAAAGTGTGAAACATATCAAAACATATCATATATTTGAGATTCTTCAAATAGCCACCCTTTGCCTTGATGACAGCTTTGTACACTCTTGGCATTCTCTCAACCAACTTCACCTGGAATGCTTTTCCAACAGTCTTGAAGGAGTTCCCACATATACTGAGCACTTGTTGGCTGTTTTTCCTTTACTCTGCGGTCCTACTCATCTCAAAACATCTCAATTTGGTTGAGGTCGGGGGATTGTGGAGGCCAGGTCATCTGATGCAGCACTCCATCACTCTCCTTCTTGGTAAAATAGCCCTTACACAGCCTGGAGGTGTGTTGGGTCATTGTCCTGTCGAAAAACAAATGAATTCTACTGAGTGGCGCAGTGGTCTAAGGCAAGCTGTGCAGGTAGAGATCCTGGTTGGAGTCCAGGCTCTGTCGCATCCGGCCGCTACCGGGAGACTCATGGGGCGGCACACAATTGGCCCAGCGTCGTCCGGGTTAGGGGAGGGTTTGGCCGGCAGGGATGTTCTTGTCCCATCGCGCTCTAGCGACTCATGTGGCGAGCCGAGCGCAATGCACGCTGACAGGGTTGCCAGGTGTATGGTGTTTCCTCCGACCCATTGGTGCGCCTGGCTTCCGGGTTAAGGAGGCATTGTGTCAAGAAGCAGTGCGGCTTGGCTGGGTTGTGTTTTGGAGGACGCACGGCTCTCGACCTTCGCCTCTCCCGAGTCCATACGGGAGTTGCAGCGATGAGACAAGACTGTAACTACCAATTGGATACCACGAAAAGGTGTAAAAGTAACAAACAATTGTTTTTATTGTTTTATAATAATTTCTTAAAACAAATGATAGTCCCACTAAGCCCAAACCAGATGGGATGACGTAATGATGTTGTAGCCATGCTGGTTAAGTGTGAATTCTAAATAAATCACAGACAGTGTCAACAGCAAAGCACCCCCACACCATAACACCTCCTCCTCCATGCTTTATGGTAGGAAATACACATGCAGAGATCATCTGTTCACCTGCACCGCATCTCACAAAGACATGGCAGTTGGAACCAAAAAATCTCAAATTTGGGCTCCAGACCAAAGGACAAATTGATTGTGTTTCATGGCCCAAGTAAGTCTCTTATTGGTGTACTTTAATAGTGGTTTCATTGCAGCAATTCAACTATAAAAGGCCTGATTCACACAGTCTCCTCTGAACAGTTGATGTTGAGATGTGTCAGTTACTTGAACTCTGTGAAGCATTTATTTGGGCAGCAATATCTGAGGCTGGTAACTCTAATGAACTTATCCTCTGCAGCAGAGGTAACTCTGGGTCTTCCATTGCTGTGGTGGTCCTCATGAGAGCCTTGATTGTTTTTGTAACTACACTTGAAATATTCTGTATTGACTGACCTTCATGTCATAAAGTAATGATGAACTGTTGTTTCTCTTTGCTTATTTGAGCTGTTCTTGCCATAATATGGACTTGGTATTTTACGAAATAGGGCTATCTTCTGTATACCCCCCCACCTTGTCACACCACAATTGATTGTGTCAATCGCATTAAAAAGGAAAGAAATTCCACTTTTAAGAAGGCACACCTGTTCATTGAAATGCATTCCAGGTGACTTTCATGAAGCTGGTTGAGAGAATGCCAAGAGTGTGCAAAGCCGTCATCAAGGCAAAGGGTGGCTACTTTGAAGAATCTGAAATATATTTGGATTTGTTTAACACTTTTTTGGTTACTACATGATTCCATATGTGTTATTTCATCGTTTTGATGTCTTCACTATTTTTCTTCAATGTAGAAAATAGTAAAAATAAAGAAAAACCCTTGAATGAGTAGGTGTTCTAAAACTTTTGACTGGTAGTGTGGAGCCTCCAGGGCTTTTTTTCTGTGGGCTGTGGCCCCTCTTGTCTGAAATTGGTTAACATGTCCTCCAAAATACTTTATAGCCCACTGTGGCAAAACTATACTTTCAGGAGTTAAACAACACAATAAAAAAAAAAATCACCTTGTTTGTCTCATTCTTCCAACCTAGCTAGTGACGTTATAAAACACAATATTTGGTATTTGTATTTAATATTATACCAACGATATAGGAAAGCAAAATAGCCAAAAAACATAAAATTATTAATTCATTCAAGGTTTACAAATATGCCCAATCAATAGAACATTGTCAGAAAACAATAGTCTAAACCCAATGTCTCTACCATATATGGTTGAAAAGTTACCGACGATTTACTCTGAGATTTAACCTCACAACACCAAATATGGAACACATACAACCAAGTGCGGTGCAGTCTAAACTAGTAATGGTCACAGCAAATGATCGTTATTATTTCATCAACACTGTCAAGTACAAGTATATGAATGTTATAATATTGTAGAGAACAAGCTAAAGATTAATTCTATGTCATTTCTAATGACATCAGGCAAAGAAAACAACGTTTGGACATGAATTTCATAGCTCCCTCTTGAATTGACCCCTTTTCCTCTACATTGGACAGCAAGTAAGTGAATATATAAAAATAATATATGTCATTCATCAGATGCTTTTATCCAAAGCGACTTACAATAAAACCTGTTGTCGTTTATGTATGGGTGGTGATGGGAATCGAACCCACTACCCTGGTGTTGCAAGCGTCATGCTCTATCATGGTCATGGGTGCACCTCAGCCACGCTCAAGGTCCTAAATGATATCTTAACCGCCATCGATAAGAAACAATACTGTGCAGCTGTATTCATTGACCTGGCCAAGGCTTTCGACTCTGTCAAACAACACATCCTTATCGACAGACTCAACAGCCTTGGTTCTCAAATGATTGCCTCGCCTGGTTCACCAACTCCTTCTCCGATAGAGTTCAGTGTGTAAAATCGGCTTCCTGTAGTCCGGGCCTCTGGCAGTCTAGGGGGTGCCACAGGGTTCAATTATTGGGCCGACTCTCTCTGTATACATCAATGATGTCGCTCTTGCTGCTGGTGAGTCTCTGATCCACCTCTACGCAGATGACACCATTCTGTATACTTCTGGCCCTTCTTTGGACACTATGTTAACTACCCTCCAGACGAGCTTCAATGCCATACAACTCTCCTTCCGTGGCCTCCAACTGCTCTTAAATACAAGTAAAACTAAATGCATGCTCTTCAACCGATCGCTGCCTGCACCTGCCCGCCCGTCCAGCATCACTACTCTGGACGGTTCTGACTTAGAATATGTGGACAACTACAAATACCTAGGTATCTGGTTAGACTGTAAACTCTCTTTCCAGACTCACATCAAACATCTCCAATCCAAAGTTAAATCTAGAATTGGCTTCCTATTTCACAACAAAGCATCCTTCACTCATGCTGCCAAACATACCCTCGTAAAACTGACCATCCTACCGATCCTCGACTTCGGCGATGTCATTTACAAAATAGCCTCCAACACCCTACTCAACAAATTGAATGCAGTCTATCACAGTGCCATCCGTTTTGTCACCAAAGCCCCATATACCACCCACCACTGCGACCTGTACGCTCTCGTTGGCTGGCCCTCGCTTCATACTCGTCGACAAACCCACTGGCTCCAGGTCATCTACAAGACCCTGCTAGGTAAAGTCCAGCCTTATCTCAGCTCGCTGGTCACCATAGCAGCGCTCACCCGTAGCACGCCCTCCAGCAGGTATATCTCACTGGTCACCCCCAAAGCCAATTTCTCCTTTGGCCGCCTCTCCTTCCAGTTCTCTGCTGCCAATGACTGAAACGAACTACAAAAATCTCTGAAACTGGAGACACTTATCTCCCTCACTAGCTTTAAGCACCAGCTGTCAGAGCGTCTCACAGATCACTGCACCTGTACATAGCCCAAACAACTACCTCATCCCCTACTGTATTTATTTTATTTATCTTGCTCCTTTGCACCCCAGTATTTCTACTTAGCACATTCATCTACTGCAAATCTACCATTCCAATGTTTTTAATTGCTATATTGTATTAAATGTATTTACCACCATGGCCTATTTATTGCCCTACCTCCCTTATGTCACCTAATTTGCTCACATTGTATATAGACTTGTTTTTCTACTGTATTATTGACTATGTTTGTTTACTCCATGTGTAACTCTGTCTTGTTGTATGTGTCGAACTGCTTTACTTTATCTTGGCCAGGTCGCAGTTGTAAATGATAACTTGTTCTCAACTTGCCTACCTGGTTAAATAAAGGTTAAATAAAAAATATCAACTGAGCTACGAAGGAGCACGTCGACGTCACTAGAATGATGACAAGCAATTTTAACGGATTCTAAAGGGAATCATAGAATTCCAAACTCATTTATATGACAACACAGTTGTCAATTTTGTAAACAATCATTTTCGAACGTGTGTTGCCAAGAGACATCTAACCGACGTTCTATGGAACGTTTTCTGTGCGAAAACAACAACTTCAGTTTGCTGCTGACAACAAACTTGATTGATTTCTGAGACCTGAGATAGAACAATCTACTGGAAAATGCCTGGGTGCTTTTCAAGACTGGCGGAGAGAGTGCGTGGACGTCGGCGGCCTACTGCGTCGACAGATTGTTCAAATTCATTTGTGGCTTGTTTTTCTTGTCTTTTTCTGTTTTGCAGGGTTGGTGATCGTCGACAGGTGGACAGCGACAGCGACTTCGAAGAGGGTATGTGGAGTTTAAAACTCTCATTTTACTACATTTAACAATGTCGTTATAATTTGAGAAATGTTGTGTATTTCTATAATTCAGACTTGGCAGAAATGCTTGTGCTAGAGATGTTGTAGCTAGCTAGCTTGCTAGCTAATATTAACTTTAGTAACTGTTGCTAAGCGATCGACTTTTTCTACCTAGCTAGCTAGTATTAGCAATCTTGCTACGTTTTATGTCCTAACAATTGTTTATTTTATATTCCAATGTTCCTCATTTTAGAAACAACTGTCCTGGATGAGGTCCAGTTGGATGTGCCAGATGTTCCACAGCTGCCAGTCCTCCTTGATGTCCAGAATGCTGCTATCATCCTTGAGGATGTGCCAGATGTGCAGACTATCCTTGAGGTACAATTTTCTGAAAGTTTGGGGTTTTATGTTTGAAAAATATCCCAGATATTCAAGTTGCGTCTCTTTGACATGAAACAAATCTCTTGTCTGCTTTCTGCTTTAGGAGGCCACTGGCAATTGGCAGTTGATTCCGATTAGGTTCAGCCCCCTGTACTGTGGGCCTGTTGTGATCAGGGTAAGAGACCCCCACACACAAACACACAGTCACATCACGGTTACAATGTTTACTGTTTCCAACATGAATGTATTGTAATGTGCAGAACAATGCCGGTCCGGTGGTTAAAGCTTGGAGAACTTTCCAGTTCATCAGCCCCATCATCACCTACATGCGTGGGGGATCCCAGGTATGTGTCTTTGTAACTACCTAATCCTAATCTACATTGTCAGTCATTTGATCTTGATGGAAATGTGTCACAGCAATTGCTGAAGTGGTTTTGTTGATGTTGTCTTGTTGTTTATCTCAACAGCAGGTGGTGGTGAGGATGCACCACGTGAGTAGGGTGAGAGGCCTGGAGACTCAACTGGTGTGGGCCATCTCCAAGGAGACAGCCAGGCTTAGTCCAGAGGGCATCCCCTACTGTGCCACCAAAGTGCAGTCCATCACTTGGATCCAGGTAAGACGTAAATACTACTGAAATAGTATTAGATTAGGCTTTTCTTCACTTATTCCATTTGGCCTTAACATGTATTCTCTCTCTGTCAGCGTGTGGCTGGCAGGGTGACCCACTATGCGTCTCACCTCCGTCACGAGACGTCTGTGGACATGACGCTTGGCTGCTACCAGGTAAATAAACGATTTCCTATGTATATAGACTAGACATTACTGGGCATGTTTGCATTAGATTTGCTGTGTTTTCTAATAACGTGTGTGTGGTAAACAGGTGTGTTGTGTGTGTTTTGAGCAGCAGACTGATGTCTCAGTGGTGTACGCCACTCTCCACATGGGGCTGGACGGGCTTCTCTCCTCTTCAGCGTGGTCGGAGGCTGCCTCCTTCTCTACGCCCACCACTCAGCAGTTCACTGACCCAGAGCCTGAGGGCTACAATTGCTATGAGGTCAGACGTTACACACACATACTATTGACTAGGAGCATTAAGATTCTTCCATTGACCGATTGTTTATGTCATTGCATTGGTCACTGATTTTGAATGCTTGTTTTGTTGTCGTAGGGCTGGGAGGAGGACCTGCTGCCTGAGGAGAGGGAGGTTCCTCTGCTAAAGTGAGTTCCTCTAAATGTCTGTGTAGTCTGGGCTTGTGAGATGCTGAAGGATAGTGGTCATAATGCTGTTATCCCCCATTGACTCTAATGGTTGACATGCTCCATTCCCTCCCTTTCACAGCCTCTACCTTACCACCAAGAGAGTGGAGGACATCGCCCTGAGGCTCGTCTCCCTGCGCCAGGCCTTCACTGTGAGTGGACCCACTTTTATTTTTCTCTCTGTGACTTCTTGTTCTGTCTCCTAGAGGAAGGTGTCTCACCCTAACTCTTCCCTCTTCCCTAGACCCTGCTTGGTTCCACCCTGAGCAGGAACCATCTGTTTGTGGCGGGAAAGGTCCTCCTGGGCGCACTGGTTCAGGCCAACCACATGGTAACTCACTAACTCATTCTCTTTCAATGGAAAGAGAGCGTCCCTGAGGGGAAATGTGTTCTGTTCACTAAGATGCTCTTTTCTTTGTCATAGGACGAGGCCAAGTTCATCCGTACCTATACGGACTTTGTGGACTACCTGAGTGACCCCTCCAAGCGGAATGACATGGAGAGGGAGCTGGCTGAGGCGAAGGTGAGTTCATTAACTCTTTCAAGTCTCACTGAGTTCTTCCACATGCGTGTCTTTTATACATCACAGTAGCTGATCTATATGAAATCATTCCTATTTTCTCCAAATGTGTTTTCTTGTCCTAGATCCATCATGTGAACATGATAGATGTCCTCTTTGAGCTGGTGCTGTTTGGGTTAATGACAGCTCAGAAGTCCCTGATGGTGGTAAGTAGCATCTCACTGGTACATGTTTTGATATCTCTCTATTAGCAGTTTCACTTAAATTCCTCTTCTCTTCTATTCTCTCCTCTTTTCTCCTGCTTTGTTTCCTTTAGCACCCTGGTGGGTTCGTGGAGCGTCTGTACGCTCTCCTGTACTCCTTCCTGCCCACTGCTGCCAACATGGAGCCAGAGGCTGACATACCTGCTGCTGCTCAATGTAAGAGTCAAGAGGTTACTTCCTGTTTACTTCCATATTCTTAGTGTACTTCCTTTTTACTTCCTTATTCATGGTTAACCAGGTTTCAATGCCATTTTAGGGGGCGTATTTCTAATTGTCTCTCTCCTCTTGATAAGCTAGTAACTCAGAGCCATTTTCTATGTGTTGTGTGGTGTTCTCTTCAGGGCGGGCTGATGGCTCTGCTAGATGACATGTTTGGCCAGCAGCTGGCCTGGTACTTTAACCCAGAGTCTCTGGTCACTGAGCTCTCCAGCCTCCTGGAGTACCACTTGGAGAACCGCATGGCCAGCATGTAGTCCTACTGCAGGGACCATACTCCTTTCTCCTTCTCTCTCTCTTTTGAAGGAATTGAGGACTTGAAGTGCTTTGTTGAACCCTGATTAGTTAACACCCATTCATTTAATGTATTCTCTTGTTTTCTCTCCCCACAGGATTCTTGTGACACTTTGCCACCCAATAGGGATCTAGACACCAATGCACTACATTACTTTGCACTGAATTTGACATTTTTAAATAAAAAAAGTTGCAGTTCAAAAACATTTTTGTTTCCGTCTTTTCATCTATTTGATTTTATGACCATTTCCTCTTCCTAGAGGTATAATGCTAATATTAGATTATTACATGAACAATGATGCTTTATTATCTGCATATGGAAATAAAAAACAACGTTTAGTTGATTTACAGATACTACAGGCCCACACTTTATATGGTTTTGTACTGTGGTTTTTGATACTGTACTATTTAAAAACATGTAGGACTACATACACTGAGTGCACAAAACATTAGGAATATCTTCCTAATATTGAGTTGCACACCCTTTTTCCCTCAGAACAGCCTCAATTCGTCAGGGCATGGACTATACAAGCTGCCCTAAGCGTTCCACAAGGATGCTGGCCCATGTTGTGTCAAGTTGGCTGGACGTCCTTTGGGTGGTGGACCATTCTTGATACACATGGGAAACTGTTGAGAATGAAAAAACCAGCAGTGTTGCAGTTCTTGACACACTTAACCCGGTGCGCCTGGCACCTACTACCATACCCCGTTCAAAGGCAGTTAAATCTTTTGTCTTGCCGAATCACCCTCTGAATGACACACACAATCCATGTCTCAATTCTCTCAAGGTTTTAAAATCTTTCTTTAACTCCCCTTCATCTACACTGATTGAAGTGGAATCAACAAGTGACATCAATAAGGGATCATAGCTTTCACATGGTCAGTCTATGTCATGGAAAGAGCAGGTGTCCTCAATGTTTTGTATTATCAGTGTGTGTAGTAACCTGGTACAGTATAAAGTATACCACTAGAGGGGATAATTGCTTCAGTCTTGAATGTTACTTCTCACTATCTCTACTCTACATTAACAGTCTGCCATTGTAGACTCTGGTAACTTGGGTATTTTAGTTTTTTATATTTGCCATTAATGTCTGAACCATTTACCATCTTTCCCACTGAAACCAGTAATGTTAGCGTTCATGTGAGAGAGGGTGTAGTAGTGCATACTGACCACTAGTTGGATCATAGTGTGGGTGGTGGAGTTCATGCAGGAACACAGAGGGTAGAGGCGTTCTCCATCACAGTAGAAGGCAGAGTAACCCGTAGGAACCAATACCCAGTCCTAATGGAGAGAAACACCATAGAAACCTGGTCTGGACTTTCCACCGTAGTAGCACCAACAGAAACCCCTAGACACCTCCCCGAGTACTCTCGCGACCACCCCGTGAGAGCCCTCCGTTGCCATGAAACAGTGGGGTCATGACAGGCTAACCAGGGTAGGCCTAGCACCACGGGAAACGCAGGAGAGTCAATGAGGAAGAGACTGAGCGGGAACGGTGGCCTCCCTAATCAACCCTGACCCTAATGGTCGACTGTCTAAGGCGTGAACTGGGAAGGGCATAGCCACTGGAACAATGGGGATCCCTAAACTATGGGCGAAAGATCTGTCTATAAAACTCCCAGCTACGCCTGAATCGACGAACGCTTTATACTGGGAATGTGGGGAAAACTCAGGAAAAGTAACATACAAAAACATGTGTGTAACAGAGGACTCTGGGTGAGAATGGTGCCGGCTCACCTGGGGTGATGCCAGAGTGCCCTTTCTGCTGCCTCGACCCCCAGAGGAACCAACCCGGCACCGACCGGCAGTGTGACCTCTGCGGCCACAGATGGTGCACGTGAAGGAACCTCCTCCGGTCTCCCTGAGTGCAGCACCTCCCAGCTCCATGGGCATTGGAGCGCTGGTGCTGGGAGATGGAACCAACAGACTCCGCTCTGGACGTCTGTGGGTAGCCAGCAGGTTATCCAGCCGAATGGACAGGTCCACCAGCTGGTCGAAGGTGAGGGTGGTGTCCCGCTGTTTTAAAAAAACTAAAAATGGCATATCAGTTTGGATACTAGGCTGCAACTGGGACAACATTTCATTTTTGCAGTGGGGTGTTGTAAGGGGCTTAATACACTTGTATTCCAGCCACTAGGGGGTACTCTGGTGAAGCCCATGGGAAATAAAGAAATATAGTTTAAGTGAATTGGGAAGAGTAAGAATGAAAAACTAAAGAAAGACTGTAAACGGCTGTTACCTGTGTTAACATGATTAAAAGTGAAGTAAACCGTACTTTTCGCGTTGTAGTTTATATGATAAGCTCATTGGAAGGGTAACATATACATATAGAACATATAGAAGGGTACATAAATGGGCATAAACACGTGACACAGAAAATAAAAATATTGACATTTAGGAATTCAAAATGCATCTAAATATATTTCGTGCTGTCTATGGAATACATAAAAAAATAAAACTTTAAAAACAATATATATGTATAAAATATACTTGTCTGTACAGTAAGTAAATGTAGGAAATCCAAAATGCACAAAAATATGTTTTTGTAATGTAATGTCTAAAATAAAATATATGTGTATAATATACACTTGTCTGTAAAGCAATGCAGAAGCAATAAGCATTGTAAATGATGATAGAACACATCAAATTAATGTGAACATGAGGACACAAAGGAGAGATTTAATTAAAAGATCACCTTTTAATACATTTTTAATGCTGAAGTTTTTTAATGCTGGAAAAATAGATGTATAGCAAATCCACTCTGGGCAAATGGCCTGTTGGACAAAAAAAAAAAAAATTAACATCCTTGCTACTTCAGGCATTTGCCTTGTTAAAGTAAAATCTCAGTTAATGATGAATGGATACAATTTAAAAGGATTTTCCAGAGTCATACCTCAGTAGGGTAGAGTGTCAGGTGGCACAACCATTGGTGCCATGAGGTCAAAGTGTGAAGGAGGGAGCAAGCCAGAGAGCTGTCTAGGAAGCAGTCCAGGCCCATGGCTTGAAGGCTTTGAGTTGGTCCCATCATTGTAATGCATTGTAGGGTATCTGCTGCCCCATAGACCTGCTGGTAGTGGGAAAGGTGTTAGCAGGAGACCACCAGGGACATCTATGATCGGCTGACACAGTCTTGGTTAAACCACATGTATTCTAAAGCAATATTCACCTGCTTTCATAGAGTAAAGCTTCACTCCTTTGGGGACACTGCCAGTGTTCCCCTGATATCCATATGTCCCCATCGGTGGAGGTGGTGGTACACACTTGTTCTGTAAAACACATCAACACATTTTCCAAATTGTTAGTAATATTATCACAGTTGAAATACAATGGTTGTTCACTGTTTTTAATTTCATTGAATTTAAGTGTGTACCTCAGCCTTGGGCCCAGTTTTGTTAACCCATCTGTGCAGAGTTGGATCCCAGACAATCTGAGGAAGAAGATATTAGCAATGTGAAGCAAGCCAAAAATGTTTTTTTTTTAATCCACTCAATTGTCTCTACATAGAATATAGTGTTAATAACCAGTTCCTTACAGATCTGTCTTTGTCCTCAGGTAGATGAACCTCCTTCTTATTAACTCTTCCACTCCCAAAGACCCAGCTGAGCCAGCCTCCACTGTTATTGTGAACAGCAGGGGTCTCGGGCTCAGCCACCTGCCGGCTGCCAGTCTGGCACTGAGGGTTGGCCTCGGAGTGTTCCGGCTTGGTGATGGACATCATAGCAGGATGCTCAACATATCTAAGTCGGACATCTGTAATAAGTGGAAGAAGTCAGGCCACTCTGCTCATGTCACCACACAGAACAATTACTAGATGACAGATAGGAACGTCTCGCTCTGATACTCTGTTACAACCCAATCTTAACCTACACGCAGTCACAGGGATTACTGGGAGGTTACTCCAGGACTCTGCCATCGCATTGTTTTGGTTGCAAAATCAACAATTCCCTGCATATTATGTGAGGGCTTGCAAATTTGACCAATCACCAAACTATTTCTGCATAAAATAGTCACATCATCACAATATTATCGCATAGAACTGACCCATTACCACAGTACAATAAGAGGGCTCGCAATTTCAACCAATCACCGCACATTTACTGCATAATATGGTTCAATCAAGCCACACGTCAACACAGTTTTTTCCCTTGTCAGCGCATTTTTGCAACAAATTGGACAAAACAATTGCATATTGCTACGCAAAATGTCATAATTGTCACTGCAAAATCTAGCATATTTATCAGCTAATATCAAAAAAATCCATGCGAAATCCTGGAGAGATTCACTGGAGTATGAAAATGTAGACACTCACTACTGTAAGTCGCTCTGGATAAGAGCGTCTGCTAAATGACTAAAATGTAAAAGTAAAATGGAGCTAAACCTGTTTTATGTAGAAAATGCATGAAAGTATTACAGCTATACACTCACATGAGCCATACATTTGATCTATCACAACTAATTCTCACGCTATCACAATGGTAATTTCTTTACTAATTAGGTAAGGTTAAGTGACCTCTTCTCTTGGAATAGAAATCCACAGGTGGAGTACACGCTCCACCATCCCATTTCCACAGTGGTGCCACCATGGGGATGATGGGAGGTGGTTGTGGATGATTGTTTCCATTCTTCACAGGGGCACTGGCTGTGAGGAGGATCTCCTCCCTCTCTGCAGGGACACTAGCCTTTGGGACGATCCACTCCCTGTGCGCAGTGACGCTGGCCGTTGGGAAGATTCCCTCCCTCTGCGCAGTGACACTGTCCATCAGGAGGATCAACTCCCTCTGTGTAGGGATGAGGCCTGATGCTCGGAGGATCTTCTCCTTTTGCACGGTGACAGTAGCTGCTGGAAGAATCCCCTTCCTCTGTGCAGGGACACTGGCTGTGAGGAGGATGTCCTCCCTCTCTTCAGGGATGAGGCCTGATGCTCGGAGGATCTCCTCCCTCTGCGCAGTGATGCTAGCTGCTGGGAGAATCCCCTCCCTCTGTGCAGGGACACTGGCTATTTGGAGGATGTCCTCCCTCTGTGTAGGGGTGAGGCCTGATGCTTGGAGGATCTCCTCCCTCTGCGCAGTGATGCTAGCTGCTGGGAGAATCCCCTCCCTCTGTGACGGGATGGGGCCTGATGCTCGGAGAATCCCCTCCCTCTGTGCAGGGACACTGGCTGTTTGGAGGATCCCCTCCCTCTGTGTAGAGGTGAGGCCTGATGCTCGGAGGATCTCCTCCCTCTCAGCAGGGACACTAGCCTTTGGGACAATCCCCTCCCTGTGCGCAGGGACGCTGGCCATTGGGACGATTCCCTTCCTCTGCGCAGTGACACTGGCCATCAGGAGGATCAACTCCTTTTGTGCAGGGATGAGGCCTGATGCTCTGAGGATCTTCTTCTTCTGCGCAGCGATAGAAGATGCTGGAAGAATCCCCTCCCTCTGTGACGGGATGAGGCCTGATACTCGGAGGATCTCCTCCCTCTGTGCAGTGATGCTAGCTGCTGAGAGAATCCCCTCCCTCTGTGACGGGATGAGGCCTGATGCTCGGAGGATCCCCTCCCTCTGTGCAGGGATGAGGCCTGATGCTCGGAGGATCTCCTCCCTCTGTGCAGGGACACTGGCTGTGAAGAGGATGTCCTCCCTCTCTTCAGGGATGAGGCCTGATGCTCTGAGGATCTCCTCCCTCTGCGCAGTGATGCTAGCTGCTGGGAGAATCCCCTCCCTCTGTGCAGGGACACTGGCTGTTTGGAGGATCCCCTCCCTCTGTGTAGGGGTGAGGCCTGATGCTCGGAGGATCTCCTCCCTCTCAGCAGGGACACTAGCCTTTGGTACAATTCCCTCCCTGTGCGCAGGGACGCTGGCCATTGGGACGATTCCCTTCCTCTGCGCAGTGACACTGGCCATCAGGAGGATCAACACCTTTTGTGCAGGGATGAGGCCTGATGCTCTGCGGATCTTCTTCTTCTGCGCAGTGATAGAAGCTGCAGAGAGAAATCCCTCCCTCTGTGACGGGATGAGGTCTGATGCTCGGAGGATCCCCTCCCTCTGTGCAGGGATGAGGCCTGATGCTCGGAGGATCTCCTCCCTCTGCGCATCGATGCTAGCTGCAGAGAGAAATCCCTCCCTCTGTGACGGGATGAGGCCTGATGCTCGGAGGATCCCCTCCCTCTGTGCAGGGATGAGGCCTGATGTTTGGAGGATCTCCTCCCTCTGTGCAGTGATGCTAGCTGCTGAGAGAATCCCCTCCCTCTGTGCAGGGACACTGGCTCTTTGGAGGATCCCCTCCGTCTGTGCAGGGACACTGGCTGTTTGGAGAATCCCCTCCCTCTGTGCAGGGACACTGGCTGTTTTGAGAATCCCCTCCCTCTGTGCAGGGACACTGGCTGTTTGGAGGATACCCTCTCTCTGTGACGGGATGAGGCCAGATGCTCGGAGGATCTCCTCCCTCTGCACAACAACTTTGGCTGCTGTGATGATCTGCAGGTATAACATAGAGCATATAGTCATTCCCTAAAAAAATCAACCACTTGGAATCTATAACATTATTGACACATACACTGAGTGTTTTAAACATTAAGAACACCTTCTCTTTCCGTGACATAGACTAATCAGGTGAAATCTATAATCCCTTATTGATGTTAATTGTTAAATCTTCTTCTCAGTGTAGATGAAGGGGAGGAGACAGGTTAAAGATAGATTTTTAGACAATTGAGACATGGGCAAGACCAAAGATTTAAGTCCCTTTGAACAGAGTATGGTAGTAGTTGCCAGAAGCACCGGTTTGTGTCAAGAACTGCAATGCTGTTGGGTTTTTCACGATCAACAGTTATCAAGAATGGTCCACCACCAAGGGGGGGGGGGGGGGGGGGGGGGGGGGCAACACAATAGGAAGGTCTTCTTAATGTTTTGTTCACTCAGTGTAGATCAATCCCTAGCATATACTTTCATTTGTATGTGTACTGATAATGTAAATACACAAATTATATTAATGTTATCTACAATATATTATAATACCGTAAGCCTCCCTGCTGCAGGGGCTTTTCCTCCTACAATCTTGAGCTGATTTTCTTCACTTTAGCAATATTTTGTATCTTTGTTAAATTTCACAGTTATTGTGTTTGGAATGGCACTGTTACTACAGCATTTCATGTAAGTATGTAGGGCAATTACCCATAATGCTCACTGACTGAACATTCAAAATTACCATGGCAATTATTGACGCATTCACATGCCATCGGAAACTTGGAACCTCAGAGTTAAAATGAATGTAAGTTATTAGCGTAGAGCTTCCTACTGCTTGATTCTGATACTTCACAAGTGGGAAACTTTAAATCATCATTCCATAACGAGTTAGCGAGTCAGAAATGTCAGAATTTCCTAGTTCCGACTTGAAAGGCCTTCTATGATGTAGGGCAGTAACCAAATTATTTTACTGTGCCCAGTCGCACACAGACTTTTACGGTCACACAAGTTGCCACCGGTGGATTCAAAATGAGTAGCCTAACAATTATTTACATGGCCGCAGGTACATTTGCAACCAAATTATTTTTCTGTGAGAAATCAATAATAGTTGCACACATAGGGTAACAGTCAGCAATTGACAGTGAGCAATGAGCAAGATAAGCATAGACAGAAAGTTGACAATAGCTTATTATTAGTGTAAATAAATTGTCTTTCTATGGTTGCAGTCCTCAAAGATTGAATTGCATTGAATTTAATTAATCAGATCCAATGATTTACCGCCCGTAGGGTGGGGTACCGCTAGTCATCATTATTATAATCACCATGTCAATCATTTTCACCATACCATCATAGACTTATTCTTCTGTATCTGAGACTCATCTGACACTACCTTAGACATGGCAGTCTGCAACTCAATACACTGCCCCTGCATGGTGTTCAGCGTCCCCTGCATGTGTTTAATCGACTGCTTAACATCGTTCAGCAGGATCTGAATCTCAAGCCTGCAAGAAATCAGGCGGTTCAACATACTGAGATGACGAGAGGCTTCAGACCATGCCCATTGGACCATCTTTAGTATTCTTTCTCACTTAACACCAATCTTATTAGGAATGTAACTTTGTGCAGAAGATGTTACTATAGTGTTATTTAGAAGAAAAAAAGTGTACTTTGTCAGGCGCCAAAAGGATGACGGGATGTCTCCCTGCTCCAGTGAGCTCTGCTGGCAGGTCTTGCTCACTGTTGGAGGAACGGGAGCCAAATTAGAGGAAAAATATCTATAGTTGTTCGGCAATGAAATATTCATGGCATAATGGGGATTGTCCTTCCCTGTGAAAAGAATAACAACAGCTGGGGTTTACTTTCTCACTTTTAGATAATGTAATACAATCTTTAAACCCATCAGAAGTGTAGTGCTTACCTCCATGAAAATATTGGTCCATGTTATTAATGGCTGCATTGTCCCAATGTTGACCACTAGTTCCAACTTGTGATGAGAAGGTCTTGATGAAACGATAAAGTCAACATTTTGTTAGACATTTCAAAGATAGCATTAACAAGTGTACATGAGACAGTGCAGTGTGTACATGAGACAGTGTGTATGTAAAAAAATCTGGTGTGTGAGTACTCACATGAAAGGTATCCATGATTCTAGATTAAGCCAATCATGTACGTGATTACCATCCTATGGGTCAGCAATGAAAATTTGCTACACAGCTTTCAGGCGACTTTATGTCTTGGGCCTGGATGAATCATTGAAATACAAGTAATATTGTGAATTTGTGATGCATAATTGCCATTGTAATTTGGAATATTCCAAAGTTATTTGTTTTGACAATCAAAACAACTAACTCTTACGATTAATCACTTGACTTGAGTAACTTGAGTTGACAGAAATAGCAACTTTATATTCTGACCTAGACACTGACTTGTGCAATGCCTAATGCATAATCTATGCATGTTATTGGCTCATCATAGTATATAGCAGAGGGTCTCATAGTCCAAAAACAGCATTGGCCATTGGACTGCTCAGTCAAAACAACTCACTTTTACGATTAATCACTTGACTGGAGTAATTTGAGTTCGGACCTAAAACATTAAAAGTAGGGTATAGCTTGACGCATTTCCTTACCTTGGACAAGCATATCCAAAAGGCCTATCCAGTCGTGCGTGAAGATACCTTTAGGGAGATAAAAGCGCGGTACGGGTTGACACACGCTCGGTAATGTGAATCTGTAACACTGATATAAAAGCACGTTTTCGTTTATAATTTACACTGTAGAATGACCTGCAAGCCAATCAGAATCTAGTTTTAAACAATACCGTGGGTTCCATGGAACGTCACAAACATATTAGGCCACCTGCGTCACAGATTACAGTCACTGAACATGGGTTTAATAGCTACTGCACCACTGTAATTTTGTAGCCTATTCCTATGAGGATCATATGTGAAATGTCAGAATCAAGGCACATGAAAGCATAATGAAATTGACTGCAGACACAATATCCATGTAATTTTAATTAAATTATGTTGTGGATTAAACATTGAATTGATGTGGAATAAACATTGAATTGATGTATGTGCCCAGTGGGAAGTGATCAATTCGAAATGATTGAATACATACAGTATTACAAAGAAAGAGATACAAAAAATTGCTTCGAAAAGCTCGAAAAAGTCTCATTTCCCTGGGCCACCGAACTGTAAAATGTATGTACGCATTAGTGTACATCGTTTTGGATGAAAGCGTCTGCTTTCAAATCTCTGACTCTCACACATATTTACAATCTCGCGATGTTTATTTCTGGCGCTTTCACGTTTGCGGGATTTTGTGAAGTAAATGATGCGCAGGAGAACTCCATGAAATCAGTGACATGGTCAAGATGGAGAAATGAGAGGGTGTAACATTTCTAGCTGAGGAACAATTTGAGGGTTTTCTCAAAGTTTATAGTTTTAGACTGCAGTTGCAATTTGTTGTTTTTTTTCACAAAAAATTATATCTAACCATACAATAAGTAATTTTGTAATTAATCAAACCATTGACATATATTTCTGACGATTTCCAATGAACAAGCTAGCTATCGAAAAGTTTCAGCGTGTGTAGTTAAGTTAGCTTGCTAACGTCTTCATAGCTAGTAGCATGTAATCAGGACATGACCAAACTGTTGCTGAGATGATGGATGTTGAAACTTCCAAGGAGAAAAGAGGCATTGTTGAAACTCACTCATATGCTTGCAGTGTAAAAAATGGGGGTGAATGCGATTCATACCCGAATACCCCAACCAAGGAGCAACTTCCAAAGAAGCTGAGAAGTGAACCATCAATGAGCCAGCTACAGGACAACATCGTCCGCATCCTCACGGCTGAAATCAAAGAGAGCGCAGATGACATAATGGATTTGGTGTAAAAGAACACTATCAGTATTGAAAGAGATTTGCGTCAGTTCAAATCTGGTATCAGGACAAAATGTGATTCAGAGTCACCGAATATATTTTAATTAAACTCAAGCGATAAATGGTAAATGCAATTTCCGTATATACGGGTTCACTGTATCTCCGCGCAGGGTAGAACAGGGAACAGTGGAATTTACTCATATAGCAGTTCTTATACTATGACAGCTTTAGTTCCAACTCGTCCGTTGGCCTATCATAGTAGAGGCTGAGCGCGGTTTAAACTTTTGCTCCGCCTTTGCTGGCACTGAACTTGTCCCAAGTCCCTTAGTGCTTTCCTCTGTCCACATCTGGTTGTTGGGTAGATTAGCTCCGTCTTGTGTCTCCCCCTCGATTCTACACTCAAACAGTTCCTAATATGGTACTGATCAGTACTCTAACCTCCCTGGTTGGCCTAGAGAGATGCACCCCTCCCCTCTCCAGATTAACCACAGCTTTTATGGCCTATGTTGGTCAGTCCTTACACACCTACACACACACACACACACACACACATCTGTATTGTTTGTGTGTGTAACAAAACAATATTCATCTTCAAACAATATGCTAGCAGGCTATAGTGCATAAACATAAATCCTAACAGTATCTTTAACCTGAAGAAATCGATTGATTTCAGTGCTGAGGAAGTAAAAACTCTGAAGCAGCAGAACGCAACATTGAACATTCAGGTTGTAAAGCAGGAGAAGAAACTCACTGAAATGGAGTCAAAGGTAAACGAGAATGACCGGTATAGTCGGAGATGGAGTCTTCGAATTTATGGAATAGCTAAATAGATAAATCTGACGAGAACATCAAAGCAAGAGTGAAGGACATTTGCATGGCAATAGTCCCAGAGGAGGAGCGAAATGTTGTTGCAGGTTCTCTGGATGTAGTGCACCGCCTGGGTAGGCTGAGAGATGGGGAAAACATCCAGCCACCATGACCAGTGGTCATGAGATTCATCTCCAGGACTGCGAGGGATATGACATGGAAAAGTGCTAAGAAAAATGACCTGAGGGTCTGACAGCTTTTGACAAAGAAGCTCGGAATCGTCTGTGGCCGATAATTGAGAGAGCAAGGAAGGAAGGAAGGGAGAAGTGCATACTTTGCGGGAGCTAAGGCTTTTGGTAATGGAAGGGAAATTCACGCTGACGCCTAGTTTGTTGACTGCTCGACTTATCAAGTGAGTTGTGCAGGACTGAGTTTTATTTGCTAATTTGATAAAACTTTATATTTCTTGAGGAATGAGCATTGTTTGTGTGAGCCAAACTTTTAAGTAACTGTATTTTATTTAGAGACATTGAGAGGAAAATAAGTAAAATGATGTCTAAATTTCCATTGGCCAAAGTAATATTAGGTGGAGATTTTAATACAGTATTACATGATTATCTAGATAGATGGCATCCTAAGGATAGCACAGTCTCCTCTGAACAGTTGATGTTGAGATGTGTCAGTTACTTGAACTCTGTGAAGCATTTATTTGGGCAGCAATATCTGAGGCTGGTAACTCTAATGAACTTATCCTCTGCAGCAGAGGTAACTCTGGGTCTTCCATTGCTGTGGTTGTCCTCATGAGAGCCAGTTTCATCATAGCGCTTGATTGTTTTTGCAACTACACTTGAAATATTCCGTATTGACTGACCTTCATGTCATAAAGTAATGATGAACTGTTGTTTCTCTTTGCTTATTTGAGCTGTTCTTGCCATAATATGGACTTGGTATTTTACCAAATAGGGCTATCTTCTGTATACCCCCCCCACCTTGTCACAACACAATTGATTGTGTCAAACGCATTAAAGGAAAGAAATTCCACTTTTAAGAAGGCACACCTGTTAATTGAAATGCATTCCAGGTGACTTTCTCATTAAGCTGGTTGAGAGAATGCCAAGAGTGTGCAAAGCTGTCATCAAGGCAAAGGGTGGCTACTTTGAAGAATCTAAAATATATTTGGATTTGTTTAACACTTTTTTAGCTACTACATGATTCCATATGTGTTATTTTATCGTTTTGATGTCTTCACTATTTTTCTTCAATGTAGAAAATAGTAAAAATAAAGAAAAACCCTTGAATGAGTAGGTGTTCTAAAACTTTTGACCGTAGTGTGGAGCCTCCAGGGCTTTTTTTCTGTGGGCTGTGGCTTGTTGTCTGAAATTGGTCAACATGTCCTCCAAAAGACTTTATAGCCCACTGTGGCAAAGACTATACTTTCAGGAGTTAAACAACACAATAAAAAAAAATCACCTTGTTTGTCTCATTCTTCCAACCTAGCTAGTGACTTTATAAAACACAATATTTGGTATTTGTATTTAATATTATACCAACGATATAGGAAAGCATCTGGTGGCAAAATAGCCAAAAACATAAAATTATTAATTCATTCAAGGTTTACAAATATGCCCAATCAATAGAACATTGTCAGAAAACAATAGTCTAAACCCAATGTCTCTACCATATATGGTTGAAAAGTTACCGACGTTTTACTCTTAAACTAGTAATGGTCACAGCAAATGATCATTATTATTTCATCAACACTGTCAAGTACAAGTATATGAATGTTATAATATTGTAGAGAACAAAGATTAATTCTATGTAATTTCTAATGACATCAGGCAAAGAAAACGACGTTTGGACATGAATTTCATAGCTCCCTCTTGAATTGACCCCTTTACCTCTACATTGGACAGCAAGTAAGTGAATATATAAAAATAATATATGTCATTCATCAGACGCTTTTATCCAAAGCGACTTACAATAAAACCTGCTGTTGTTTATGTATGGGTGGTGACGGGAATCGAACCCACTACCCTGGCGTTGCAAGCGTCATGCTCTATCATGGTCATGGGTTCACCTCAGCCACGCTCAAGGTCATAAACGATATCTTAACCGCCATCGATAAGAAACAATACTGTGCAGCCGTATTCATTGACCTGGCCAAGGCTTTCGACTCTGTCAATCACCACATCCTTATCGACAGACTCAACAGCCTTGGTTTCTCAAATGATTGCCTCGCCTGGTTCACCAACTACTTCTCCGATAGAGTTCCGTGTGTAAAATCGGCTTCCTGTAGTTCGGGCCTATGGCAGTCTCTATGGGGGTGCCACAGGGTTCAATTCTTGGGCCGACTCTCTTCTCTGTATACATCAATGATGTCGCTCTTGCTGCTGGTGAGTCTCTGATCCACCTCTACGCAGATGACACCATTCTGTATACTTCTGGCTCTTCTTTGGACACTGTGTTAACTACGCTCCAGACGAGCTTCAATGCCATACAACTCTCCTCCCGTGGCCTCCAACTGCTCTTAAATACAAGTAAAACTAAATGCATGCTCTTCAACCGATCGCTGCCTGTACCTGCCCGCCCGTCCAGCATCACTACTCTGGACGGTTCTGACTTAGAATATGTGGACAACTACAAATACCTAGGTGTCTGGTTAGACTGTAAACTCTCTTTCCAGACTCACATCAAACATCTCCAATCGAAAGTTAAATCTAGAATTGGATTCCTGTATCGCAACAAAGCATCCTTCACTCATGCTGCCAAACATACCCTCGTAAAACTGACCATCCTACCGATCCTCGACTTCGGCGATGTCATTTACAAAATAGCCTCCAACACCCTACTCAACAAATTAGATGCAGTCTATCACAGTACCATCCGTTTTGTCACCAAAGCCCCATATACTACCCACCACTGCGACCTGTATGCTCTCGTTGGCTGGCCCTTGCTACATATTCGTCGCCTCACTCCAGGTCATCTATAAGTCGATGCTAGGTAAAGCTCCGCCTTATCTCAGCTCACGATAACAACACCCACCCCAGCAGGTATATCTCACTGGTTAAATAAAGGTGAAATAAAAAATTAAAACAGATGTTTTTTTTGAGGGGTTCTGAAAGACAATATGGGGGTATCCACTTAAAATTGACTAGTAACAACAACTGGGACATAAAAGACACCCACCATGAGACCCACTAAATCTGCCCAAGAAGAGGCAAACAAAAGAAAAACACACACCAAACTTAAAGACGAAGCAAACCAAAAAGGTGGAACAACTTAAGGTGTTGACTCTCCACATCTATCAAGACAACTGGAGCACTGGGCCAGACACTCTTAAATAGAACCTGGACCAGCTCACCACCAATTAACTTAATGGTGAGGCATGGAATAATAAAACATGTCAGGCTGAATGTTTGAAATATGAGTAGGTGATTTGAAACATGCTTCTTCAGTAGTGGAATAAAGACAATTAGCACTTGAATGTTGTCAAGAAATGCTGGAGTGATGTAGGATTGTTAATAAAATTGATTATAGACCAATTTATTTTCCTGCGTCCATGTGTATAGGCTGCAAGTACATTGAAATTAAGTTGTTTTCAAGTCATTGAAAAAACGACCCGAAAAGACATCTTTTCAACTTTCACTTTCAGCTACAACCGAACATATATTGGACGTCGGACATAGTCTTATTTTCAACGTCTTTTCAATGACATTTTGCTATATCGGAATAGCGCAATGTCAAAACAGTTTTAACGTGTCCAAATCAATAACCAATATGCAGAAACAGTTTGGGATATATTGAAAACCTAAAAATTTTGAAGTGTTGCATTTTGATTCAAGTGGGTCACCAATGCTGTAAGTGTAACACAGCTCTATTTTTGTTAGTCACTTTTTGATAAATCTCATAAATAATACTCTTTCAATCCCCAGAGGATCCACGATAGTCCCGTCTCTCTCCTGTGTGAATGACAAAGTCAGACAGATGGTTAAAGGCCAACAACAGCAGAAATCCACTGTTTATTTGAGGTAAAAGGTGATGCCCAGAGCATACCCATGAAGTTGTACAACAATTGATGTCTGTTAAATTTGACAATTAAGACAGTCAAGATAGCAACAATAGTCAAATTTTGTCTTGTTTTCACATTAGTAGTAACATCGATGATTGTAGGCTACAAATAAGTTATTCAAGTTGTTGAAATCCTAAGCAGTGTGCCAGATGACTTTTGGTCTCCAATATAGAATTGCAGCACGAGGGCAAAGCACACACAATTTAATTGCAGATACGCCTCCCTGCTAATGAGGAAACCGCTAGTTATGGATGTAGTATATCTGCTTGGAGCAAAAATGGTGAGTGAAGATTTTAGTTTTCCACAATGTATTCTGAACATTACAGCGCACTATCAGCGCAAGATCAGGAGTGCTAGTCAAGGAAACTCACAAAAAAAACTTCTTCAGGCTAGGGTCTATTTTTCTGAATTTCCGCCTGACTGACGTGCCCAAAGTAAACTGCCTGTTACTCAGGCCCAGAAGCCAGGATATGCATATAACTGGTACCGTTGGATAGAAAACACTTTGACGTTTGTAGAAATGTTAAAATAATGTATGAGACTATAACACAATTGATATGTTAGGCAAAAATCGAAAGAAAAACCAACCGGAGTATATATATTTTTTTGTTGAGGTCCCAGGCTCTTATAATGGAAAGCTATGGGTCCTATGCAGTTCTAGCTCCCAGATTGCAATTCCTATGGCTTCCAATAGATGTCAACAGTCTTTGATCATTGTTTCAGACTTGTTTCTTCCCAAACGAGGAAGAATTTTGAGTTTTGGTACAAAGAGTCCCAGTGGAAAATCAGTCTGTCGGCTCGCGACGAAGAGGACGTGCGCCCGCTAATTTTCCTTTTCTATTGAACATACTTCTTTCCTTAAGAAATATGATAGTTTATTTACATTTTAGGGTACCTGAGGATTGAATAGAAACATAGTTTGACTTGTTTGAACAAAGTTTAGCGGTAGATTTTTGGATTCCTTTGTCTGCATGTTGAACGAGTTGTTTTACTGAAATCGATGGCGCCAACTAAACAGACTTTTTGGGATATAAAGAAGGATTTTATCTAACAAAATGACCATTCATGTTGTAGCGGAGACCCTTGGGATTGCAAACAGAGGAAGATTTTCAAAAGTAAGTGATTTATTAATCGCTATTTGTGATTTTATGAAGCCTGTGCTGGTTGAAAAATATGTTGATGTGAGGCGCCATCCTCAAACAATAGCATGGTATGCTTTCGCTGTAAAGCCTATTGTAAATCAGACAATGCAGTTAGATTAACACATTACTTCTGGATTATAATTGTAAGGCTCGCTTGAATCTCCTGCTTAATATGTTTGTGTTATTGTCGCAAATCAACTACTTTATACTTAAAACACCAGTAAAATGCTATTTGGCTAGCTTTGCCATCAGCCTGACAATGAGGGTTTGTACACTAAATGTTTAACAAATTGGCCCAGAACTTCACCAAACAATAACATTAACCTACTGTAGGACCCATAACTTCACCTAACAATAACATAGACCTACTGTAGGACCCATGACTTCACCTAGCAATAACATAGACCTACTGTAGGACCCATAATTTCATCTAACAATAACATAGACCTACTGTAGGATCCATAACTTCCCCTAACAATAACACAGACCTAATGTAGGACCCATAACTTCAAATCAAATCAAGTTTATTTTATATAGCCCTTCGTACATCAGCTAATATCTCGAAGTGCTGTACAGAAACCCAGCCTAAAACACCAAACAGCAAGCTATGCAGGTGTAGAAGCACGGTGGCTAGGAAAAACTCCCTAGAAAGGCCAAAACCTAGGAAGAAACCTAGAGAGGAACCAGGCTATGAGGGGTGGCCAGTCCTCTTCTGGCTGTGCCGGGTGGAGATTATAACAGAACATGGCCAAGATGTTCAAATGTTCATAAATGACCAGCATGGTCAAATAATAATCAGGAGTAAATGTCAGTTGGCTCTTCATAGCCAATCATTAAGAGTATCTCTACCGCTCCTGCGGTCTCTAGAGAGTTGAAAACAGCAGGTCTGGGACAGGTAGCACGTCCGGTGGACAGGTCAGGGTTCCATAGCCGCAGGCAGAACAGTTGAAACTGGAACAGCAGCAAGCCCAGGTGGACTGGGGACAGCAAGGAGTCATCATGCCCGGTAGTCCTGACGCATGGTCCTAGGGCTCAGGTCCTCCGAGAGAGAGAAAGAAAGAGAGAAGGAGAGAATTAGAGAGAGCATACTTAAATTCACACAGGACACCGGATAAGACAGGAGAAGTACTCCAGATATAACCAACTGACCCTAGCCCCCCCACACATAAACTACTGCAGCATAAATACTGGAGGCTGAGACAGGAGGGGTCAGGAGACACTGTGGCCCCATCCGATGATACCCCCGGACAGGGCCAAACAGGAAGGATATAACCCTGCCCACTTTGCCAAAGCACAGCCCCCACACCACTAGAGGGATATCTTCAACCACCAACTTACCATCCTGAGACAAGGCCGAGTATAGCCCACAAAGATCTCCACCACAGCACAAACCAAGGGGGGGGGGGGGGGGCGCCAACCCAGACAGGAAGATCACGTCAGTAACTCAACCCACTCAAGTGACGCACCCCTCCTAGGGACGGCATAAAAGAGCACCAGTAAGCCAGTGACTCAGCCCCTGTAATAGGGTTAGAGGCAGAGAATCCCAGTGGAGAGAGGGGAACCGGCCAGGCAGAGACAGCAAGGGCGGTTCGTTGCTCCAGAGCCTTTCCGTTCACCTTCACACTCCTGGGCCAGACTACACTCAATCATATGACCTACTGAAGAGATAAGTCTTCAGTAAAGACTTAAAGGTTGAGACCGAGTCTGCGTCTCTCACATGGGTAGGCAGACTATTCCATAAAAATGGAGATCTATAGGAGAAAGCCCTGCCTCCAGCTGTTTGCTTAGAAATTCTAGGGACAATTAGGAGGCCTGCGTCTTGTGACCGTAGCGTACATGTAGGTATGTACGGCAGGACCAACTCGGAAAGATAGGTAGGAGCAAGCCCATGTAACGCTTTATAGGTTAACAGTAAAACTTTGAAATCAGCCCTTGCCTTAACAGGAAGCCAGTGTAGGGAAGCTAGCACTGGAGTAATATGATCAAATTTCTTGGTTCTAGTCAGGATTCTAGCAGCCGTATTTAGCACTAACTGAAGTTTATTTTGTGCTTTATCCGGGTAGCCGGAAAGTAGAGCATTCCAGTAGTCTAACCTAGAAGTAACAAAAGCATGGATTAATTTTTCTGCATCATTTTTGGACAGAACATTTCTGATTCAACTAACAATAACGTAGACCTAGGATTATATATCATTTAATATTTCAGGTGAAACATGGAAACTAAAATGTCTTTGTCATGCCATTTCATAACCTGATCACCAGATAATTTTGTGAATAATCCCACAATGCTACTCTGTAATGTGTTGTCATTCTAAATGTCCTGAATAAAAGAAAATAGCTCTGTGTGTTGTACAATAGCCTATCCATCAAGGAACAGTTCTCTACACATTATGAGCTAAGTATCTCTGTGTGCAAACAGACTAACGAGACCCTATTATAAATCAAGCAGACAATAACATATTATAACCATCAATTTGTTAGTGATGTTGGATCCAACATGTAGCACAGCACAACTGTCTTTAACAGAGTAATGAAAGAAGAACCACTTTGCTTGTTGTTGCATGTCATAATGTTTGTCATGTGACTGTCATTCAGAAAATGATCTCCTGGATCAGCTGATGAAAGTTGAACATGTGACTGTAACTAAACAGCTACAGTATTAAGAATTATGTGTAATTATTGAAGAACCGCATTAATGACAGTATCCATTTGGGTGTTGTCAATAAAGTCAAGGTGACTCTCGGTTAGAACCATTGGATTTAGCAAACTCTGAAATTATTTAGGATTTCAGTGCCCATGAAAACTGTTTTCCCAGCGTAACATAAGGAGACATTAAATGTTACATCGTTAGAGTGCATTTCAGAGATCTGAATACAAAAACTGTCCCACAGCAAGATCCAGTATTTAAGTTGAAGTTCATCATATGACAAGCTTAACAACCTTTTGTCAATAGGGGGGCGCTGTTTTCACTTTGTAACAAATCGTGCCCAAATTAAACTGCCTCGTACTCTATTCTAGCTCGTACAATATGCATATTATTATTACTATTGGATAGAAAACACTCTCAAGTTTCTAAAACCGTTTGAATTATATCTGTGAGTAAAACAGAACTCATTTTGCAGCAAACTTCCTGACAGGAAGTGAAAAATCTGAAATCGAGGCTCTGTTCCAGGGCCTTCCTATTACTTTGCCTGAAATCTATGGATATACATGCACTTCATATGCCTTCCACTAGATGTCAACAGGCAGTGGGAGGTGGAATGGGGTGTCTAGCTTGATCTGAGGCCGAACTAGAGCTTTTGGAATGACGTGTCTGAAAATTTCATTGTCTTCGAAGGCGCGAGAAGGAACCCTAGATTGCCTTCTGAAAAGCTTTCGGTATACACGTTAGATATCTCCGGCTCTGATTTTATTTGATAGATGTGATAAAACATCATAAAGTAGTTTTTTCAACCGAGTTGTATCAGTTTATTGAACGTTTATTGCGAGTTTTGGAATTTTATTTTCTTTGCGTCAGGTGAAGTTGGGCACGTTTGCGCCACATGGCTAGCTATGGTTGCTAATTTGACAGGAGAAGAGGACATTCTAAAACCAAACAACGATTATTCTGGACCAAGGACTCCTTGTACAAGATTCTGATGGAAGCTCAGCAAAAGTAGGAACCATTTATGATGTTATTTCGTATTTCTGTGGGAAATGTTTAGTCCTATTTTCCGCCCCTTATTGCGGGCGCTGTCTCGCTATAACGTAAGCTGTATGTCGTACTAAAGTTATTTTTTAAAATCTAACACAGCGGTTGCATTAGGAACTAGTGTATCTTTCATTTGCTGTACAACATGTATTTTTTAGTAAAGTTTATGATGAGTTATTTGATTAGATTAGGTGACTGTCCAAAATATCTCCGGAGAATTTTGTGCATTTTGGCTACGTATTCACATTGTAAAACCACGATTTGTACCGCTAAATATGCACATTTTCGAACAAAACATATATGTATTGTGTAACATGATGTTATAGGACTGTCATCTGATGAAGTTTGTCAAGGTTAGTGAATAATTTAATATCTTTTGCTGGTTTTTGCGATCGCTACCTTTTGCTGCTGATAAATGCGTTTGTGTGTTTGGCTATTGTGGTAAGCTAATATAATGCTATATTGTGTTTTCGCTGTAAAACACTTAAAAAATCGGAAATATTGTCTGGATTCACAAGATGTTTATCTTTCATTTGCTGTACACCATGTATTTTTCATAAATGTTTTATGATGAGTATTTAGGTATTTCACGTTGCTCTCTGTAATTATTCCGGCTGCTTTGGTGATATTTTTTATGGTAGCTGCAATGTAAAACTATGATTTATACCTCAAATATGCACATTTTCGAACAAAACATAGATTTATTGTATAACATGTTATAAGACTGTCATCTGATGAAGTTGTTTCTTGGTTAGTGACTAATTATATCTCTATTTGGTCGGTTTTGTGATAGCTACCTATGCGGTAAAAAAATGGTGAAAATATGCGGTTGAGTCTTTTGCTATTGTGGTTAGCTAATAGAAATACATATTGTGTTTTCGCTGTAAAACATTTTAAAAATCAGAAATGATGGCTGGATTCACAAGATGTGTATCTTTCATTTGTGGTCTTGGACTTGTGATTTCATGATATTTATATGCTAGTATTTACTTGTGGCGCTATGCTAGGCTATGCTAGTCAGCTTTTTTACTGATGAGGATGCTCCCGGATCCGGGATGGTGATGAAGTAGAGGTTAACGTTATGACTATAACTACTGTTCCCTGAAGGAGGGAAACTAGGTACAACATACTATTAAATCCACACGTTATGACTATAACTACTGTTCCCTGAAGGAGGGAAACTAGGTACAACATACTATTAAATCCACGCCTCGCTGGAAGCCCCGCCTTCCACAGGTGATGAGCGTGAGGTTCGGATTTATTCCTTAAATGTAATACCGCTCTTCACCGACCCAGGAAAGGGCGGGGTCAAACAGGTGTTGTACCTCATTTCCCTCCTTCAGGGAAGAGTAATTATAGTCAAAGTTACATTTGGGGATGTCTGATAGTATTTCTGATTTTCTCAATAGGGGGTGCTGTTTTCACTTTGTAAAAAATGTGTTCCCAAATTAAACTGCCTCGTACTCAATTCTTGCTCGTACAATATGCATATTATTATTACTATTGGATAGAAAACACTCTCTAGTTTCTAAAACCGTTTGAATTATATCTGTGAGTAAAACAGAACTCAAGTTGGAGCAATCTTCCTGTCAGCAAGTGAGAAATCTGAAATCAGGCAATCTGTTCCAGGGTCGGTTTATTAATTTGCATGTATTCTATTGGTCGACATGCACTGCATACGCCTTCCCCTGGATGTCAGCAAGCAATGAGAATTGGAATGGAGTTGCTAGGCAGATCTGAGGCCATATAAATGGGCTTGGAACCGGGGGTCCAGCCTTTTCAACATTCGCCATGACGCAAGACAGACCTCAGGATTGCGTTCTGGAAAGCTGCCGTTATAGGCCTTAGATATATCCGGCTCTGATTTTATTCGATATAGGTGTTAAAGACATCATAATGTTGTTATTTTAAACCGAGTTATATCAGTTTATATCAGTATATTGCGATTTTCGGATATTTCTTAGTGCTGCGTTATAGTGAGTTGGACACGTCTTCGCCACATGGCTAATGTTTACTGCTAATTCCAAAGTTGAAGGTGACAATCTACAACCGAGTAACGATTCCTCTGGACAAAGGACAACTTGCCCAAGATTATGATGGGAGCTCATCAAAAAGTAAGAAGTATTTATGATGTTAATTCGTTGTTCTGTTGAAAAATGTAAAACTCCTATTCCGCCATTAATTTCGGTGCGGTCTCGCTTTAACGCACGCTGTATGTCGTAGTAACGTTAATTTTAAAAATCTAACACAGCGGTTGCATTAAGAACTAATGTATCTTTCATTTGCTGTCCAACCTGTATTTTTTTGTCAAGTTTATGATTAGTTAATGATTAGATTAGGTGCCTCTCCCAAGATTTCTCCCGACATTTTGTTGGCAGCTTGGCTACTATTCTCATTGTATAACCACGATTTGTGCCGCTAAATATGCACATTTTCGAACAAACTCTATATGTATTGTGTAATATGATGTTATAGGACTGTCATCTGAAGAAGTTTGAGAAGGTTAGTGAAAAAATTAATATCTTTTGCTGGTTTATTCGTTATCGCTATTGTTGGCTTGAATCAATGCTGTTGTGTGGTTGGCTATTGTAGTAAGCTAATATAATGCTATTTTGTGTTTTCGCTGTAAAACACTTAAAAAATCTGAAATATTGGCTGGATTCACAAGATCTTTGTCTTTCATTTGCTGTACGCTGTGTATTTTTCATAAATGTTTTATGATGAGTATTTAGGTAATTCACGTTGGTCTCTGTAGTTATTCTAGTTGCTTTGGTGAGAGTTGTGATGGTGGCTGCAATGTAAAACTATGATTTATACCTGAAATATGCAAATTTTTCTAACAAAACATATGCTATACAATAAATATGTTATCAGACTGTCATCTGATGAAGTTGTTTCTTGGTTAGTGACTATTTATATCTTTATTTGGTCGAAATTGTGATAGCTACCTATGCAGGAAAAAAATGGTGGGGGAAAAAAGTTGTGTCTTTTGCTATCGTGGTTAGCTAATAGAAATACATATTGTGTCTTCCCTGTAAAACATTTTAAAAATCAGAAATGATGGCTGGATTCACAAGATGTGTATCTTTCATCTGGTGTCTTGGACTTGTGATTTAATGATATTTAGATGCTAGTATTTACTTGTGACGCTATGCTAGGCTATGCTAGTCAGCTTTTTTACTGATGGGGGTGCTCCCGGATCCGGGATTGTGATGAAGTAGAAGTTAACGCAACACCACTAATGAGTTGGAGCTTCTCAAAGTAATTTTTTTTCACCTCAAACAGCAAGTAAACAAAGTCTAATCAAAATCAATTGCGAATGACAATAGTTCCTCAAAGTATTTTCGTAAAATATTTCCAGCTCTCGCCCTTTCGATAACCACTCGGCATAAAAGGGAAAAATGCAATGCTCTGATCCAGTGGAAATGTCATACAATACCTGATTACTTCTTATCCTTTTCACAAATAGCCGACAGCTGTGTCTGTCCCAAACTCACTGGCCGGGAAACTCTGAGGGCCCAGAATATTTTATACAATGTTGCAAGTTTGCTATCACGAGTTTCGGGCCAACCCAGTTGATAGTTGATACAATGTTTCAAGTTCGTTGTAGACAGGTCATGTGCAGCCAATGTGATTTATAGGATATTTATTTTGATCAAGTTGATAGTTGATATAATGTTTAAAGTTCGTTGTAGACAGGTCATGTGCAGCAAATGTGAATTATAGGACATTTATTTTTATCAGGATATTTTCTACCTGCAGGCTGCAATGTTTTCATTTGTTGGCTTTATGTCGGCTATTTTTACATAGTTGGCAATGGCAATAAAAGTTACTTTTAGATTTGTATAATTTTCATTTAGATTTAGATAGAATGTAGATTAATCACAGACAATGATTTTGAGATACTATTATAAATGAGGTGAAACTGTTCCACGAAAATGTACCTATGAAAATCGTAAGTGGCACGCAGGTTGGTAGAAATGGTAAGATAACTTGGCACTCCAAATGGAAAATGTTGCCGACCGCTGGTGTAGCCCATTACCGGAAACTTCAGGAGCATAACGGCAGAATTATTCTCCTTCTGGTTAGGTTAGGTTATCTTGATCTCTGGCTCCCTCGAGTCATTTGTGTGTCTTAATTATTTAATCAAACAGCATGCTTAAAGCATCAGACCAGTTCAGTACATATAGTTGATTTTATTAAAACACATGGGGTGTGTCTATATATGGAAAAATACACGTTATAACATTTCAACCAATCCTTTGGTAGAAAGAACAGACTAAGGTTGACTAAGATTTATTTTAGGTGGGGACACTAGAACATGATTTTGGGGCAATGCAGGAGTGGCTTCGGTAGAAGTCTCTGAATGTCCTTGAGTGACATAGCCAGAGCACGGACTTGAGCCCGATCTAACATCTCTGGAGAGACCTGAAAATAGCTGTGCAGTGATGTTCCCCATCCAACCTGACAGAGCTAGAGAGGATCTGCAGAGAAGGATGGGAGAAACTCCCCAAATGCAGGTGTGCCAAATAAATTAGCTAAATGAAAGGTAGAAAAAAATAATTTAATCAATTTTAGAATTTTAAAAAAGTCAAGGGGTCTGAATACTTTCAGAATGCACTGTATACAGCAACAGCTCCCCCATAAGCATTCATGTATTTTCTGTAGATGTTATATCCCTGTGTTGCTACTGCTGTATCAAAGGAATTATCTCAGTGAGTTTCAGAGATGAACAGTACAGTGCATTCCAAATTCAATAGGCAGGCAAGTAAACAGAAACGTTTTCAAATAAAAACTATTCCAGAAAATGTCAAAGTGTATATAACGCCCGTCCAAGACACTGTCGACCAATCACATTCACATTGTCATGCTGTGACACGCAGTTCCTTAGCTAATTCTCACGAAATCCCGTTTTAACGTCAGGGTATGAGTCGAGAAACATGCCTATTTACCTTGAAAGTACATAATGTCACGATTGCAAAGCTATACGATATTACAGAGAACAAGTTAATTATCTCACATCTCTGAAAATATTTGTAATGTTGTGCTTCTTGTTCACAGAGGGTAATTCATGCCAATGTTCTTTTCTTTAAGCTGTTACTACGAATTGAAAGGAGTTTCCAATATCCTCAATTCTTAAAGTATTTCTGGTCATAGCAAGTGATAGTGATACACAAGCTAGGTCTATTTGAAACATTGCCATCCCATGGCAGCATTTACCAGCCACCAGATTCAGAAGCTTTAAAACCACATAAAAAAATATTAAAACCCAATTCTATTTTTGCCCAAAGTTAAAGATATAAATTATTCAAACTGAACATAATTCATGCTGGTTATTATTTTAGGCTATTTTAGTTTTGGAGTCAAAGATAGTTTTGGAATAGTTTTCAAACAGGTTTGTTATTTTATTTCAGTTTTCCCCTAATTATTCTTTCTATAATAGGCATGGAGGTTTCCCCTATCAACCAGTCATAGGTACTGGTGACAAAGCGCCTCGTAACCTAGCTGGGAATGGGACAGACGGAACCCTTCTGTGGTAACAGACAGGGGCGATTTGTAATAAAATGAAATTCCCAGGAATGGGGTTCATATGAACCACAGAGACTGTGTGTGGGATAATAACATGGCCGTGTCCAACCCTGCTTGTTCCCTCGACTGCGCTAACAACCACCAATCTCCAACAGGGTATTATGTGAAATTGTGAAATTATTTTGATGTGATATGAAAGTACAGCGATTTTTGTTTCTAGAAATGTGTCGCAATTGAGAATCGATTCACATTTAGTTCAGTTACTTTTACTTTCCGGGCTCACGAGTGGCGCACCGGTTTAAGGCACTGCATCTCAGTGCAAGATTCATCACTACAGTCCAGTTCAAATCCAGGCTGATATTTCCTCAACTGCGTTTCCCACTCCAGACGGCGATGTGCGTCTTTCAGGCGATGCTGCTAACGTGACGTATAATCTAGTGGACGGTTCTTCATAAACAGCTAGTCAACCACCTCGGTAGCTTGCTAGCCAACATAGCCGAAAGATTCAAGCTATTTATACGCTTTCGGTGTATATTAGCGATTGTGTTTTAAACACACTTCTGTCGTATCTACTTCTTAACCTATTTAATATTTACGTTGTTTTTATTAGTTAGCTTGCTGGTTAAATTAGCACTAGTCTAGTCGCTAATGATAGCTAGCTAGCTAACATCCCCCAACATGAGCTCCCTAAACTACTCCCCTCCTGTTAAAGAAGAGAAGGCGGTCTGCTGGACGGAGAAAGAAGCTCTGGGGCTGAACATTGTCCTGAAAAAGGAGAAGGAAGAAGAGGACGTTACTGTGAAAAAAGAAGTAGAGGGTGAGACTGTTACAGTGAAAGAAGAAGAGAAAGACGTTTCAGTGAAAGAAGAGGAAGATGCGTTCAGAGTGAAAGAGGAGGAGGATGTTACAGTAAAAGAAGAGGATGCAGTTTTTGGAGTGAAGAAGGAAGGGGAGATTACTGTCACATTGGAAGATGAAGAGGTGGAGATAGGACATCAGATTAACACCAGTAGGTACCGCCTTAAATATGTTTTTAACTTCGGATATTCGGGGGTTGGCTCGTCAATACCTCTTCAACGGAGGGCCATAGGATGATGACTGGTAAGTCTAGAATCAGACGACGTAGAGAACAAGCTGCCCCTTGTTTTCTCCGTTCCGTTTCCAAAAAGTGACTTAACATATATATTTGAGAAGGGTCTATCTGCTGACCGCAGACTGGGGGGCACGGCATGTAGTGATATTCGTGTAGTGATGTTTTACTACACACCGTGCCCCCCAATAGTGCCATGCGAGAGTCGGGTTGGCTACACCAAAGATTATGGATATACTGACAAGATGTCTCTCCGCCCGAACAAGGGGAGTCATTGTCCACAAAGCGGCACTGTGGGCCCTCTAGCTCCCGCCTATCCTTTCTTTGGATTGGTGGATACTTCTTATTATTGTAATTTATTGTTTTTATTATTCTGAGAGTTGTTGAAGTCAACCGCCTGTATTCAATGGAGAGAAATGCTCAGCTACTAGCATGAATATACATAGCGATCTGGAGACAACTCCTATAGTGTTTTATTAGAAAACACCGTTCTATACAGTCCACCTGGTAGAGGTTCATAACTGACAGAGATGAACACACCGTTCTATACAGTCCACCTGGTAGAGGTTCATATCTGACAGAGATGAACACACAGTCCACCTGGTAGAGGTTCATATCTGACAGAGATGAACACACCGTTCTATACAGTCCACCTGGTAGAGGTTCATATCTGACAGAGATGAACACACCGTTCTATACAGTCCACCTGATAGGTTCATTAGCTTCTTTAAAAAAATAGCTGTGTATGGTTTCAAATCACAAGCTTGTAGGCTTATGCCTATTTGGGCAGTACGTGTGGCAATAGGCCTTGCTGATATTAACTGCCTTTGTTCAGGGGCAGAACAACAGATTTGTACCTTGTCAGCTCGGGGATTCGATCTTGCAACCACTAGGCTACGCTGCCGCCCCAGAGTTATTATTATTATTATTATTATTGATTTGCGGCTGTCATTGAAAAGCAGCTCAAATAGGTGTGAAGATAATGTCTCTTGAGTATAATTTAAAATGTTGAGACAAGAAAAAGGGGAGGGTTGTGTGGTGAAGATATAGAGTCTCTCTTCAGAATGTCCTCCGCTGGCTTCCACCAATTCTTACTCGTTCATTGTTTCATTGTGTGAATTGATTGCCCTTGGATTAAGTTTATTATATCAATTCACCCTTTACAAATGTCACCAGTAGTAAATGTACCGTCACTTCCTGTCATTTGGTTACATTCATTTCTGTTAATGCATGTATTAATTAGTCATTAAAAAAAAATGTATTTCACCTTTATTTAACCAGGTAGGCCAGTTGAGAACAAGTTGTCATTTACAACTGCGACCTGGCCAAGATAAAGCATAGCAGTGCGACAAAAACAACAACACAGAGTTACACATAAACAAACCTACAGTCAATAACACAATAGAAAATAGAAAAATCTATGTACAGTATGAGAAAATGCAGAAGAGTAGGCCATAGAGGCGAAATAATTACAATTTAGCATTAACACTGGAGTGAGATGATGATGTGCAAGTAGAGATACTGGGGTGCAAAAGAGCAAGAGGATAATTAACAATATGGGGATGAGGTAGTTGGGTGGGCTATTTACAGATTGGCTGTGTACAGGTACAGTGATCGGTAAGCTGCTCTGACAGCTGATGCTTAAAGTTAGAGAGGGAGATGTAAGACTCCAGCTTCAGTGATTTTTGCAATTCGTTCCAGTTATTGGCAGCAGAGAACTGGAAGGAAAGGCAGCCAAAGTAAGTGTTGGCTTTGGGGATGACCAGTGAAATATACCTGCTGGAGCGCGTGCTATGGGTGGGTGTTGCTATGGTGACCAGTGAGCTGAGATAAGGCAGGGCTTTACCTAGCAAAGACTTATGGATGACCTGGAGCCAGTGGGTTTGATGACGAATATGTAGTGAGGGCCAGCCAACGAGAGCATACAGGTCGCAGTGGTGGGTAGTATATTGGGCTTTACCGCTCTCATTTTGTTTGGAGTGCTCCATGTGAGCAATGAGCATGTCTGGTTTCTCTGTCCTGATAATGTTGAGGGAGCGCCCACCTGAGCATAGAACTACTTGGCGGAAATGTAGGAAAGTGTTTTTTTTTTAAACATCTATTGTGACGTCCCCCGGCAAGAAAGACAAAAATGTCTCTCAAACAGAAGAGTACTCTCAACCAGTAATACATATGAACTACTGTATCATGTCTGCATTATAAATAGTATATCACTAGTTAACTGAAATACCACTCTTGGCTTTGGGCAAAGGACCAACACAGTCCACCAGAACCCTGCCGAAAGGTTTGTCAAAAGCAGGAATAGGCTGCAAAGGTGCAACCGGTACAGCTTGGTTCGGTTTACCTGTCCGCTGGCAAACGCCACAGGATTTACAGGATTTACAAACGCCACAGTCCATGTATTGTTACACCATGTAGGAGCAGTATAGACCTAGTCTGTTCATTATATACATCTACATGATGTATTGTTACACCATGTAGGAGCAGTATAGACCTAGTCTTTTCATTATATACATCTACATGATGTATTGTTACACCATGTAGGAGCAGTATAGACCTAGTCTGTTCATTGTATACATCTACATGATGATGTATTGTTACACCATGTAGGAGCAGTATAGACCTAGTCTTTTCATTATATACATCTACATGATGTATTGTTACACCATGTAAGAGCAGTATAGACCTAGTCTTTTCATTATATACATCTACATGATGTATTGTTACACCATGTAGGAGCTGTATAGACCTAGTCTGTTCATTATATACATCTACATGATGATGTATTGTTACACCATGTAGGAGCAGTATAGACCTAGTCTTTTCATTATATACATCTACATGATGTATTGTTACACCAACAAAAAAAGGGAAATTATATTATTTTATTCTAATACTGAATTATTGCCACCCATGTTTTCAAATCTCCAGCACCCTCCCATTGGGAGGATAATGACCCTGAAAGTTTTTATGAGATTAGAGAACACATTGGGTGGGATCTTAGACCATTCCTCCATACAGAATCTCTCCAGGTCCTTGATTTATTTTGTCTGCGCTTGTGGACTGCCCTGTTCAATTCAAACCACAGGTTTTCAATGCAGTTCAAGTCTGAAGACTGAGATGGCCATTGAAAATGTTGATTTTGTACCCAATTAACCATTTCTTCGTGGATGTTAATGTGTCTTGCTGGAAGATCCACTTATGGCCCAAGTTTCAGCCTCCAAGCAGAGAGGTAACCAGGTTTCTGGGCTAAAATATCCTGGTAGTGGGTAAAGTTTATTTATTTATTTTCTACATACATTTTTGCTCATCTTTATCAAGGGTATCAATAACTGAATTAGATTTAGATATAATCAGATATTTGACTGAATCAGAAAAACAGATGTGGAGTAGATGTAGTTTGTTTTAAATTCTCATAAAAAATCTGAACTAATCAAACAACACTTGTTGCTCTTTGTACGTGTTGATATATTTTTATTTAATGGAGAGGAAAAAAACGTTTCCCTAAACTGCTTTATAATATTATAATTCAATGAAGGAAAAAATACGTTTTCCCTCCTCAACTGCGTTTACTCACTCCAGACAGCAGATGGCGATATGAGTCTTTCAGGCGATGTTTCTAATGTGACGAATAATCTAGTGGACGGAACGCTTCTTCAACAACTGCAGCCACCTCGGTAGCTCGCTAGCCAACAAAGTCGGAACATTCAAGTTCTTGAGACAATTTCGTGGTTTATTTGCCACTATGATTTAAACATACTTATGTGGAAACAACTAGCTACCCCATTTAATTTAATATTTACGTTGTTAGTCAAATAGCTGGCTGGTTAAGTTAGCACTAGTCTAGTAACTAATGCTAACAAGCTATTATCCCCGACCATGAGTTCACTAAGCTACTCTCCTCCTGCTAAAGAAGAGGGTGTCTGCTGGACGGAGAAAGAAGCTCCCGTGAAAGAGGAGGAGGCTGTTACAATACAAAAACAAGTAGAGGATGAGGCTGTTACCGTGAAAGAAGAAGAGAAAGACGTTTCAGTGAAAGAAGAGGAAGAGGCGTTCAGAGTGAAAGAGGAGGATGTTACAGTAAAAGAAGAGGAGGAAGAGGAGGATGCAGTTTTTGGAGTGAAAGAGGAGGAGGAGGAAATGACTGTCACGTTGGAGGAAGAAGAGGAGGTTGGAGATCTGTTTAACACCAGTAAGTACCGTCTCTGCAGTCGTTGAACCAATATGCAATGAAGGGGTTCTACACTTTAATGTTGTTCTGTAGGAATGGCTGAAGCTACACTGTAACGTGTAGATCATCAAGAGTGGACCATCAACAAAACGTTAGCAATTGATCAAATGCATCCAATGACAATGCCTGAAATACTGTAGTCGTCCTCAATATCTCCTATTAGATTAACCCAATATGTAGTCTTAAAGGGGCAATCAGCAGTTGTTACATCTATTTTGGGACTTATACATTAATGATATGTACCCATCTGTTTCTTGAAGAAATCTCTTATAAGTTGCCTCATAAGCTTAGTTCAACTGTCGTACCCCATCAGAACCCAAAATATAAGCTTTTTTTTTACTCCAATGTTTGTCAGTAAATCTAAACAAACACCGAATATCCTCAAAACATGGTTAAAACTATAATGTTGATATCATGGATGGTTACATTTCTCCAGCCCCATCCCTCAGCTTTTTACCGAAATGGGCAGGGAATACGCTTTGTTATTGTTTTTACTGCTGATTGCTGCCCCTGTTACTCCTCAAGGTCCAAGGACTGTATGTTATTTTCAGAGGTAGACTGGCTCTGGCAGCTAAAATAGTCAAATATTCCATCTAAATGTGAATCGGTTCTCAATTGCGATACGTTTCTAGAAACAAATCGCTGTACTTTCATATCACATCAACATAATTTCACACAGTACTTAAATATCACATCAAAATCATTTCACATAATACTTTCATATCACATAAATTATTTCTAATACTTTCACATCAAAATCATTTCGCATAATACTTTCATATCACATCAAAATTATTTAAAGTACTTTCACATCAAAATTATTTCACACAATACTTTCATATCACATCAAAATAGGTAACCAGTCGCGACGCCCCAAACGGTAAACAGAATTAGTTTCTCGTCATTTCTCCTTCCTTCAGGATTCTTTTTTTTGGACTTTATATGGTGGTTGGCAACCAACTTTAAGGTGCATTACCACCATCAACTGGACTGGAGTGTGGACCTCAGTTTATCTTTTAATCACCCACGTGGGTATATACCAAGACAGTTGTGAAGAGGGCACAACAAAACCTTTTCCCCCTCAGGAGACTGAAAAGATTTGGCATGGGTCCCCAGACACTCAAAAGGAAATACAGCTGCACCATCGAGAGCATCCTGACCGGTTGCATCACCGCCTGGTATGGCAACTGCTCGGCATCTGACCGTAAGGCGCTACAGAGGGTAATGCGAACGGCTCAGTACATCACTGTGGCCAAGCTTCCTGCCATCCAGGACCTATAATAGGCGGTGTCAGAGGAAAGCCCACAAAATTGTCAGAGACTCCAGTCACCCAAGTTTTAAACTGTTTTCTCTGCTACCGCACGGCAAGCGGTACCGGAGCGCCAAGTATAGGACCAAAAGCCTCCTCAACAGCTTCTACCCCCAAGCCATACGACTGCTGAATAATTCCTAAAATCGCCACTAGACAATTTACATTGACCCCCCCACCCCCCTCCCTTTTGTGCACTGCTGCTATTCGCTGAAAGGGACAGACTGAAAGGGAGTGTAACTTTGACTATAATTACTGTTCCCTGAAGGACGGACACGAGGTACAACACCTGATTGGCCCCGCCCTTTCCTGGGTCGGTGAAGAGCGATATTAAATTGAAGGAATAAATCCGAGCCTCACGCTCATCACCTGTGGAAGACTGGGCTTCCAGCGAGGTGTGGATTTAATAGTATGTTGTACCTAGTTTCCCTCCTTCAGGGAACAGTAGTTATAGTCATAATGTTAAGCTTGTCATATGATGAACTTCAACTTAAATACTGGATCTTGCTGTTGGACAGTTTTTTAAAATTCAGATCTCTGAAATGCACTCTAACTACGTCACATTTAGTGTTTCCTTATGTTACGCTGGGAAAACAGTTTTCATGGGCACAGAAATCCTAAGTCATTTCAGAGTTTGCTAAGTCCAATGGTTTTAACCGAGAGTCACCTTAACTTTATGGACAACACGCAAATGGATACCGTCATTAACGCGGTTCTTCAATAATTACACATCATACTTAATTCTGTAGCTGTTTAGTTACAGTCACATGTTCAACTATCATCAGCTGATCCAGGAAATCATTTTCTGAGTGACAGTCAAATGACAAACATCACGACATGCAACAACAACCAAAGTGCTTCTTCATTCATTACTCTGGTAAAGACAGTTATGCCGTGCTCCATGTTGGATCCAACATCACTAACAAATTTATGTTTATAATGTGTTATTGTCTGGTTGATTCACAGTAGGGTCTCGTTAGTCTGTTTGGACACAGAGATACTTACCTCATAATGTGTAGAGAACTGTTCCTTGATGGATAGGCTATTGTACAACACACACAGCTATTTTCCTTTATTCAGGACATTTAGAATGACAACACGTTACAGAGTAGCCTAGTGGGATTATTGACAAAATTATCTGGTGATCAGGTTATGAAATGTCATGACAAAGACATTTTAGATTCCATGTTTCACCTGAAATATTAAATGATTTATAGTCATAGGTCTGTTGTTGTTAGGTGAAGTCATGGGTCTATGTTATTGTTAGGTGGAGTTATGGGTCCAATTTGGCAAACACTTAGTGGACAAACACTCATTGTCAGGCTGATAGTAAAGCTAGCCAAATAGCATTTTAAGTGTTTTTTTAAGTACAAAGCAGTTGATTTGCAACAATAACACAAACATCATATTCAGCAGGACATTCAAACGAGCCTTACAATTGTAATCCAAAAGATACAGTGGGGCAAAAAAGTATTTAGTCAGCCACCAATTGTGCAAGTTCTCCCACTTAAAAAGATGAGAGAGGCCTGCAATGTTCATCATAGGTACACTTCAACTATGACAGACAAAATGAGGGGAAAAAATCCAGAAAATCACATTGTAGGATGTTTTATGAATTTATTTGCAAATTATGGTGGAAAATAAGTATTTGGTCACCTACAAACAAGCAAGATTTCTGGCTCTCACAGACCTGTAACTTCTTCTTTAAGAGGCTCCTCTGTCCTCCACTTGTTACCTGTATTAATGGCACCTGTTTGAACTTGTTATGTATAAAAGACACCTGTCCACAACCTCAAACAGTCACACTCCAAACTCCACTATGGCCAAAACCAAAGAGCTGTCAAAGGACACCAGAAACAAAATTGTAGACCTGCACCAGGCTGGGAAAACTGAATCTGCAATAGGTAAGCAGCTTGGTTTGAAGAAATCAACTGTGGGAGCAATTATTAGGAAATGGAAGACATACAAGACCACTGATAATCTCCCTCGATCTGGGGCTCCACGCAAGATCTCACCCCGTGGGGTCAAAATTATCACAAGAACGGTGAGCAAAAATCCCAGAACCACACGGGGGGACCTAGTGAATGACCTGCAGAGAGCTGGGACCAAAGTAACAAAGCCTACCATCAGTAACACACTACGCCGCCAGGGACTCAAATCCTGTAGTGCCAGACGTGTCCCCCTGCTTAAGCCAGTACATGTCCAGGCCCGTCTGAAGTTTGCTAGAGAGCATTTGGATGATCCAGAAGAAGATTGGGAGAATGTCATATGGTCAGATGAAACCAAAATATAACTTTTTGGTAAAAACTCAACTCGTTGTGTTTGGAGGACAAAGAATGCTGAGTTGCATTCAAAGAACACCATACCTACTGTGAAGCATGGGGGTGGAAACATCATGCTTTGGGGCTGTTTTTCTGCAAAGGGACCAGGACGACTGATCCGTGTAAAGGAAAGAATGAATGGGGCCATGTATCGTGAGATTTTGAGTGAAAACCTCCTTCCATCAGCAAGGGCATTGAAGATGAAACGTGGCTGGGTCTTTCAGCATGACAATGATCCCAAACACACCGCCCTGGCAATGAAGGAGTGGCTTCGTAAGAAGCATTTCAAGGTCCTGGAGTGGCCTAGCCAGTCTCCAGATCTCAACCCCATAGAAAATCTTTGGAGGGAGTTGAAAGTCTGTGTTGCCCAGCAACAGCCCCAAAACATTACTGCTCTAGAGGAGATCTGCATGGAGGAATGGGCCAAAATACCAGCAACAGTGTGTGAAAACCTTGTGAAGACATACAGAAAACGTTTGACCTCTGTCATTGCCAACAAAGGGTATATAACAAAGTATTGAGATAAGTATTTGGTCAATAACAAAAGTTTATTTTCCACCATAATTTGCAAATAAATTCATTAAAAATCCTACAATGTGATTTTCTGGATTTTTCTTTCTCATTTTGTCTGTCATAGTTGAAGTGTACCTATGATGAAAATTACAGGCCACTCATCTTTTTAAGTGGGAGAACTTGCACAATTGGTGGCTGACTAAATACTTTTTTGCCCCAATGTACGTGAAATGTACTCATATTCAACCTGTAAATGGAGACTATTTTTGCTGTCAGCCTATGAGAACTCCCCTGAGTTTTCCCCCACGGTGGTGAATTAGTGAATAGACACAGAACTTAATGTGAGTTTCCTTGAGTAGCACTCCTGATCTTGCGCTGATAGTGAGCTGTAATTTTCAGAATACATTGTGAAAACTAAAATCTTCGCTTACCATTTTTACTCCAGGCAGATATACTACATCCATAACTAGCGGTTTCCTCATTAGTAGGGAGGAGTTTCTGCAATCAAATTGTGTGCGCATCGCCCTCGTGCCGCAATTTTAGCAAACACAGAAAGGGGCCAATATTGGAGACCAAAAGTCGTCTGGCACACTGCTTAGGATTTCAACAACTTTACTAACTTATTTCTAGTTACCACTAATGTGAAAACAAGACAAAATTACTTGTTGCTAACTTGACTGTCTTAATTGTCAAATAATTTAACAGACGTCAATTGTTGTACAACTTCATGGGTATGCTCTGGGCATCACCTTTCACCTCAAATAAACAGTGGATTTTTGTTGTTTTGGGCCTTTAACCATCTGTTTAACTTTGTTGTTCACACAGGAGAGAGACGGGACTATCGTGGATCCTCTGGGGAGTCTCAACAACATCATGAAGCTGACGAGGCAGAGAAGAGTCTCTCCAGATCAGAACACCTCAAGAAACACCAGCAGAGACCCACAGGGAAGACATCTCATTGCTGCTCTGACTGTGGGAAGAGATTAAACTCTTCAGGAGACCTTAAAATACATCAAAGAATTCACACTGGAGCGAAACCTTTTGGCTGTGATCAATGTGGGAAGAGATTTACTGAGTCAAGCAGCCTGAAATCACACCAGAGAACACACACAGGCGAGAAACTATACAGCTGTTATCAATGTGGGAAAAGTTGTACTACATCTAGCCATCTAATTGTACACCAGAGAACACACACAGGAGAGAAACCTTTTAGCTGTGATCAATGTGGGAAGAAATTTACTGTCTCAAACTCCTTGATAGTGCACCGGAGAATACACACAGGAGAAAAACCTTATAGCTGTAGTCAATGTGGAAAGAGTTTTACTCAACCAGAAAGCCTGATAGTGCACCAGAGAATACACACAGGAGAGAAACCTTATAGCTGTTGTCAATGTGGAAAAAGTTGTACTACATCTAGCCATCTAATTGTACACCAGAGAACACACACAGGAGAGAAACCTTTCAGGTGTGATCAATGTGGGAAGAGTTTTGGTACATCTAGCCATCTAATTGTACACCAGAGAACACACACAGGAGAGAAACCTTATAGCTGTGGTCAATGTGGGAAGAGTTTTGGTCAATCTAGCGATCTGACAGTGCACCAGAGAACACACACTGGAGAGAAACCTTATAGCTGTGGTCAATGTGGGAAGAGTTTTGTTCAATCTGGACATCTGACAGTGCACCAGAGAACACACACTGGAGAGAAACCTTATAGCTGTGGTCAATGTGGGAAGAGTTTTAGTACATCTGGCTATCTGACTATACACCAGAGAACACACACGGGATAAATTTTGTAGCTGTGATAAATGTGACAAGAGATTCTCTGAGAAAAGACATCTGATCAAACATCAGAAAATACATACATGAAGGAATTGTTTCATGATATCAATGAAATATCCCACCTAGCAAAATGTAATTGAAAAGACGTTGAAAAGACTATGCCCGATGTCAAATATACGTTCAGTTTTAGTTGAAAGTTAAAAATATGTATTTTCGGTCGTTTTTTTCAATGACTTGAAAACAACTTAATTTCAACGTACTTGCAGCCTATACACATGGACACAATATAATGAAATGGTCTATAATCAATTTTATTAACAATCTTACATCACTCCAGTATTTATTGACAACATTCAAATGCTAATTGTCTTTATTCCACTACTGAAGAAGCATGACTCAAATCACCTACTCATATTTCATACATCCAGCCTGACAAAATATATATTTTTTATTATTCCATGCCTCCACCATTAAGTGGATTATTGCCAATACATATTAACAAAGGAGTGTACATTTGGTTTTCATATTTTTCAATTCATGTAACATTTAGTAATCATAATTATTTATGCAACCAACTGACAATTTTTGGTACAATTATATTGACATTGTTGCCCTGCTTTTAAAATATCAGGGTTCATTCTCAGATATGCCAACCCAAATGTACTAGAGCATGAAATTGTGGACTGGGTCCCAATCCAACAACATGCCTATTGAGGAGCCCTGAAAAGAGAGAAGCTCCGCAGTGAGGTGGAAAGTTACTACGGATATTAAGGAGCTAGTTCTAGAAGCTAGTGAGTCTTAGGATTCTATAGAAATAAAAAGGAGAAAAGATACAATTGTATATTATTATTTAGAAGTACGTGTTTTTTCTTGTTTTTAATTGTTGACAGCCAGTAGACACCATGTTTATATTGTAGAAGGTGAAACATTGTAGTTGATTATAATGTGAAATGTAAGTTATTTTCTGTTGGTGGTGAGCAAACTTGTCCAACAAAAATATAGGATATATTTGTTGTCTTAAGGGGGAAGGTGTTACAGTCTGGTTTTTCCATGTATGTTTTTAGGTTGGTGGTTAGCACGTATAGCTCGTTAGCACGTAGTGTTATACCTGTGCTGGCTTGTCCATCTCGTTAGTGGGAAGGTGTTTCACCTGAGCTGGCCCAGGTTCTATTTAAGAGTGTCTGGCCCAGTGCTCCAGTTGTCTTGATAGATGTGGAGAGTCAACACCTTTAGTTGCTCCACTTCCTGTCTTTAAGTTTGGTGGGGTTTTTCTTTTGTTTTCCTCTTCTTGGGCAGATTTAGTGGGTCTCATGGTGGGTGTCTTTTAGGTCCCAGTTGTTACTTGTCAACTTTCAGTGGGCACCCTCAAGGTGTCTTTCAGAGCCCCTCCTAAAACCTGTTTAGTTGTGGTTGTCAGTGACTCTGTTAGGTCCCTCTTCTGTTTGAGCAACATTTCTGGTTTTCCTGCTGGCGAATATAACAACAATGGAGTAAAACAAGCTTATATTTTGGGTTGGATATTGCATCCAATTGTTCATATTTTAATCAATTGCATTTCCTTAAAATGCTCATTAGTCTTTCAGTTGTTAATCTTCAGTTTTTTATCCTCTTATTTTCATTTTTTTTTGTGAAGCCGTTGTTGCATTGATGTCTGAAATGTGCTGTATAAATAAAGCTTGATTTGAACATATTGTAAAGCAAATGAACCCAATGACTGACCAATCAACACTCTTGCAAACCAATGAACAAATATGTGCAAAAGCAACACATAACTTAGTATGAAAAACAGTATACATTCAGTATATCTTCCACTATGTCAAAATAGTGCATGGTATGTAGATGTAGTATCACTTTTCAACCAACCCAGTACATTTGCTGAAAATGATAAATGCCCCTGCAACACAAACACATTTAGTCATATAAAACACTCAAAGTAATGGATATGGAGCATCTACACCTGGCACCTAAATGTGACTTCCGTCATCCGATCACTCCAAGCTGCATTACGTTCAGATCTATCAGGATGGGCCTTTGACATAGTCTGGACGCAGTCAGGCCACTGAATATGCATACGCAATGTAAATAGATGGGGTGAATGAGTGGGGAAAAGTAAATTCTACACAAATGACCTTCATAATAACAAAGAACAAATGTGTGTGCCTGAGGGGAAAGTAACTTTCATACAGACAAAATGGGTGAGAAATTACACCAATATCAGTAGACAATTTGCTCTGCTGCTGAAAAACATCTCCACAGTATGATGTTGCCACCACCACAGTATGATGTTGCCACCACCATGCTTCACCGTAGGGATGGTGCCAATTTTCCTCCAGACACGACACTTGGCATTCAGGCCAAAGAGTTCAATCTTGGTTTAATCAGAACAGAGAATCTTGTTTCTCATGGTCTGAGAGTCCTTCAGGTGCCTTTTGGCAAACTCCAAGCGGGCTGCCATGTACCTTTTACTGAGGAGTGGCTTCCGTCTGGCCTCTCTACCATAAAGGCCTTATTGGTGGAGTGCTGCAGAGATGGTTGTCCTTCTGGAAGGTCCTCCCATCTCCAGAGGAACTTGTGCAGCAGGCACAGGACTCACCAGGCTGGGGAGACACACAGGAGGCCTGGTCCGTGGAGCAGGCACATGACTCACCGGGCTGGTGAGACACACAGGAGGCCTGGTCCGTGGAGCAGGCACAGGACTCACCGGGCTGGAGAGACACACTGGAGGCCTGGTCCGTGGGGCAGGCACCGGATACACTGGGCCGTGGAGGCGCACTGGAGGTCTCAAGCGTAGAGCTGGCACAACCCGTCCTGGCTGGATGGTTACTTTCGCCTGGCAAATGCACAGGACGCACTGGGCTGTGCAGGCGCACCGGAGACACAGTGCGCAGAGCCGGCGCAGGATATCCTGGGCCGTAGAGACGCACTGGCGGTCAGATGCGCTGAACCGGCACCTTCCGTCCTGGCTGGATGCCCACTCTAGCCCGGCCGATGCGGGGAGCTGGAATGTAGCACACCGGGCTGTGAACGCGCACTGGAGACACCGCATAACACGATGCCTGACCAGTACCACTGGTCCTCCATATTACATCACACCTGACTTAGGCATTCTTCTGAATTCTGATTGGTTTTATGTAATAACTCCAAAAATAGAATAGTGAGGTGTAACTTTGCACTGGGACTTAAAAACATTTTATTTTACATTTTATAAACAATACCAAAACATACACACACAAATGACAACATCATACAAACATTAACTACATCACACCTGCCCAGACCCACTAGACCACACCACCATCTCCATTAACTACATCACACCTGCCCAGACCCACTAGAACACACCTCCATCTCCATTAACTACATCACACCTGCCCAGACCCACTAGAACACACACCCATCTCACCCCAGTGGCGATTTTAGCATGTAAATCTTGGTGGGGCCTCCTCAACATTTTTTTAGATGCATGCCAGCAAGACACTATGCAACACAACACTTGCAGTAAGATGTTAACATGATCAGTCCAATCAAAGCTACTGTACATATTACGTGATTTGACGTCATTTTATCTGTGGCCAATGACCTTGAGCCTTCTTGGAAGGCCACTTGTAATATAACTCTATGGCAGGACCCAAAGGGCTGACATTTTGGATGTCTACCTTTACTAAGGACATAAACTTCACCACAACGTAGTGTCCCCATGAGTGACAGAACACTGAGCCAATTACAGCGCAATGCTCCTATTTTTTGCTAGCTCGCCCCACCACCAGAGCAAGCACTGAGCTAGGCTGAAACACCTGCAATTTGGAGCTGCCTTACTCAAGAAAACAAAAAAGATACCATGTGTGTATGCAAATTTATTAACTCAATGATATATATTTTTTTTTACATTGTTTGCAAACTGATATGCGACACTTATTAATGCCAAAATAACATGCAAAACAGGCAAGCCCCCCCACATGTTTATATATATTTATATATATATTTAATTTCTTGGGGCAAAAATTCTGGGGCTCTGCCCTGAATGATGGGTCGCCACTGACACACCCCCATCTCCAGCATCACTCTCCGTCACATGGCCTCAAACTCCACCATTTTATTTCTCTCCGTCGCCCAAGCACTTTACATTTTTAGATAATAAAGAATTTGACCTTTCCATTGAGTTAACAGCGGAGGATTGGTTGATTTCCAGGTTTTAAGAATAGTATTTAAGACGATTGACGAGAAAAGTATCGTCCAACCATCGGGTATCTCACTGCATCCTCGAAAGGCATGTCATTGAAATATGCAGACAGACAGATGAAAAGTAATTTTACATTGTATAACTGTACTTCTGCCAGCCAACTTTCTAACTCCGGCCATAACTTTATGACATCATAACATTCCCAGAAGGCATGGATTGTTGAGTCATTGTTAGTTTTACACTTAAGACATGACTCTGCCGTTGTGCTGTAGTCTCTTGTATACGGGACTATCATTTGTCCCAACATCACAGGCCACAGACTTTGATACAGTTAAAGACTTACAAAAGTTTTTCTGCAGTTTGAGATCGACTGAGTTTTTTTTTTACACCTGCCAATGTAAATCCATTGAACGAGACAAGTTACCAGACAGGACATATTGCTAATGCTCTTCCAATTGATAACCTGAATGACAATTATCTTGTGGGCGGTGGTGGTGATGACGGCCTATTGGATGACGTCGTCCATCGGGATTCCCCAAAAAAGAAGACTCTCTGGATTGATCACTGGAGTCAGATGTGAAGGAGGAGGTTGATCATCAGGAGTCAGATGTGAAGGAGGAGGTTGATCATCAGGAGTCAGATGTGAAGGAGGAGGTTGATCATCAGGAGTCAGATGTGAAGGAGGAGGTTGATCATCAGGAGTCAGATGTGAAGGAGGAGGTTGATCGCCACGTCAGTGAAAATAAAAACCGGAAATATCACATTTACATAAGTATTCTGACCCTTTACTCAGTACTTTGTTGTAGCACCTTGGGCAGCGATTACAGCCTTCATTCTTCTTGGGTATGACGCTACAAGCTTGGCACTCCTGTATTTGGGGAGTTTCTCCCATTCTTCTCTGCAGATCCTCTCAATCTCTGTCAGATTGGATGGGGGAGCGTTGCGGCACAGCTATTTTGAGGTCTCTGCAGAGATGTTCGATCGGGTTCAAGTCCGGGCTCTGGTTGGGCCACTCAAGGACATTCAGAGACTTGTCCCAAAGCCACTCCTGCGTTGTCTTGGCTGTGTGCTTAAGGTTGTTGTCCAGTTGGAAGGTGAACCTTTGCCCCAGTCTGAGGCCCTGAGTGCAATGGAGTAGGTTTTAATCAAGGATCTCTCTGTTCTTTGCTCCATTCATCTTAGTCTCCCAGTCCCTGCCGCTGAAAAACATCCCCACAGCATGATGCTGCCACCACTCTACCATAAAGGCCTGATTTGGTGGAGTGCTGCATAAATGGTTGTCTTGTGCTCCTTTGTTTTTTTTTTATACATTTGAGAATCTCAGTCGACCAACAGCCTATCAACCAAACACACCACCAGTCTAATATATGGGGTCTGTCCTAGTACAGTGTAGTCTACTAAATGGGGTCAGTCCTAGTACAGTGTAGTCTACTACATGGGGTCAGTCCTTGTACAGTCTACTAAATGGGATCAGTCCTTGTACAGTCTACTAAATGGGGTCAGTCCTAGTACAGTGTGGTCTACTAAATGGGGTCAGTCCTTGTACAGTCTACTAAATGGGGTCAGTCCCAGTACAGTGTAGTCCACTAAATGGGGTCAGTCCTAGTACAGTGTAGTCCACTAAATGGGGTCAGTCCTAGTACAGTCTACTAAATGGGGTCAGTCTTAGTACAGTGTAGTCTACTAAATGGGGTCAGTCCTAGTACAGTCTACTAAATGGGGTCAGTCTTAGTACAGTGTAGTCTACTAAATGGGGTCAGTCCTAGTACAGTGTGGTCTACTAAATGGGGCCAGTCCTTGTACAGTCTACTAAATGGGATCAGTCCCAGTACAGTGTAGTCCACTAAATGGGGTCAGTCCTAGTACAGTGTAGTCCACTAAATGGGGTCAGTCCTAGTACAGTCTACTAAATGGGGTCAGTCTTAGTACAGTGTAGTCTACTAAATGGGGTCAGTCCTAGTACAGTCTACTAAATGGGGTCAGTCTTAGTACAGTGTGGTCTACTAAATGGGGTCAGTCCTTGTACAGTCTACTAAATGGGATCAGTCCCAGTACAGTGTAGTCCACTAAATGGGGTCAGTCCTAGTACAGTGTAGTCCACTAAATGGGGTCAGTCCTAGTACAGTCTACTAAATGGGGTCAGTCTTAGTACAGTGTAGTCTACTAAATGGGGTCAGTCCTAGTACAGTCTACTAAATGGGGTCAGTCTTAGTACAGTGTAGTCTACTAAATGGGGTCAGTCCTAGTACAGTGTAGTCCACTAAATGGGGTCAGTACTAGAACAGTCTACTAAATGGGGTCAGTCCTAGTACAGTGTAGTCTACTAAATGGGTCAGTCCCAGTACAGTGTAGTCTACTACATGGGGTCAGTCCTTGTACAGTCTACTAAATGGGGTCAGTCCTTGTACAGTGTAGTCTACTACATGGGGTCAGTCCTTGTACAGTCTACTAAATGGGGTCAGTCCTAGTACAGTGTAGTCTACTAAATGGGGGCAGTCCTTGTACAGTCTACTAAATGGGGTCAGTCCTTGTACAGCGTAGTCCACTAAATGGGGTCAGTCCTAGTACAGTCTACTAAATGGGGTCAGTCCTTGTACAGTGTAGTCTACTAAATGGGGTCAGTCCTAGTACAGTGTAGTCCACTAAATGGGGTCAGTACTAGAACAGTGTAGTCCACTAAATGGGGTCAGTACTAGAACAGTCTAGTACATGGGGTCAGTCCTAGTACAGTCTACTAAATGGGGTCAGTACTTGTACAGTCTACTAAATGGGGTCAGGCCTTCTACAGTCTACTAAATGGGGTCAGTCCTAGTACAGTGTAGTCTACTACATGGGGTCAGTCCTTGTACAGTCTACTAAATGGGGTCAGTCCTTGTACAGTGTAGTCCACTAAATGGGGTCCGTCCTAGTACAGTCTACTAAATGGGGTCAGTCTTAGTACAGTGTAGTCTACTAAATGGGGTCAGTCCTAGTACAGTGTAGTCCACTAAATGGGGTCAGTACTAGAACAGTCTACTACATGGGGTCAGTTCTAGTACAGTCTACTAAATGGGGTCAGTCCTAGTGCAGTGTTGTCCACTAAATGGGGTCAGTCCTAGTACAGTGTAGTCCACTAAATGGGGTCAGTCCTAGTACAGTGTAGCCTACTAAATGGGGTCAGTCCTAGTACAGTGTAGTCTACTAAATGGGGTCAGTCTTAGTACAGTCTACTAAATGGGGTCAGTCCTAGTACAGTCTATTAAATGGGGTCAGTCCTAGTACAGTCCACTAAATGGGGTCAGTCCTAGTACAGTCTACTCAATGGCGTCAGTCCTAGTACAGTGTAGTCTACTAAATGGGGTCAGTCCTAGCACAGTGTAGTCCACTAAATCGGGTCAGTCCTAGTACAGTCTACTACATGGGGTCAGTCCTAGTACAGTGTAGTCTACTAAATGGGGTCAGTCCTAGTACAGTGTAGTCCACTAAATGAGGTCAGTCCTAGAACAGTGTAGTCAACTAAATGGGGTCAGTCCTTGTACAGTCTACTAAATGGGGTCAGGCCTTGTACAGTCTACTAAATGGGGTCAGTCCTTGTACAGTGTAGTCCACTAAATGGGGTCAGTCCCAGTATAGTCTACTATATGGGATCAGTCCTAGAACAGTGTGGGAGGTTCCATCGGGCCCTAGGACTTCCCAGGGGATTTACTGACTGCATTCGCTAGTTCCATCGGGCCCTAGGCCTTGCCAGAGGATTTACTGGCTGCATTCCCTAGTTCCATCAGGCCCTAGGACTTCCCAGGGGATTTACTGGCTGCATTCGCTAGGTCCATCGGGCTCTAGGACTTCCCAGGGGATTTACTGGCTGCATTCGCTAGTTCCATCGGGCCCTAGGGGTCGGAATACTTTCTGAAGGCTCTGTAGATAAATGTGGAGTAAGTCAAGGGGTCTGAATACTTAACATGTCTAATGGCCATCCCCAAGCCAAGCTGGGTAACGTGTCAAATGGCCATCCCCAAGCCAAGCTGGGTAACATGTCAAATGGCCATCCCCAAGCCTTCTCTACAGATCGATGTCCCACCCACGGGACGGTTGAGCTAATGTGCGCTAATGCGATTAGCATGAGGTTGTAAGTAACAAGACATTTTCCCAGGACATAGACATATATGATATTGGCAGAAAGCTTCAATTCTTGTTAATCTAACTGCACTGTCCAATTTACACTAGCTATTACAGTGAAAGAATACCATGCTATTGTTTGAGATATTCACAGTTATGTACTTGAAAAGTTATTAATATTCCAATTAGGCCCATTTGGGCAGTCTTGATACATCATTTTGAACAGCAATGCAATGGTTCATTGGATCAGTCTAAAACTTTGCACATACATGGCTGCCATCTAGTGGCCAAAATCTAAATTGCACCTGGGCTGGAATAATACATTATGGCCTTTCTCTTGCATTTCAAAGATGATGGTACAAAAAAATACAAAAAAACTTCTTTTTTTTCTTTGTATTATCTTTTATTAATTTAGGCAAAAATTGGAAAAAATGGGCTGCTCCTTAAGAGTTAACTGTTGAAATAAAAGATCCCAGAATATTTCCTATGCCCTCCCAGGCCCACCTATTGCTGCGCCCCTGCCCAGTCATGTGAAACCCATAGATTAGGGCCTAATGAATGTATTTCAATTGACTGATTTCTTTCTATGAACTGTAACTCGGTAAAATATGTGAAATTGTTGCATGTTGCGTTTATTTTTGTGTCGAAAATCAGATTAAAATAGTTAAAAATATATTATATGAATTTAAGATTGATTGAATGCAAATGTAAACCCCTAAATGTGTTCACTATATAATTGGGATATTTCAAAAATGTTAATTATAAAATAGATTCATATTAGTATTTCTTCGTTCAGATTGTCATTGTAAATGTGAATTGGTTCTCAGTTGACATATCTGATCAAATAAAGGTGAAATAAAGTAAATGCCATATTATCTTTGGGAAGTCTATTTGATTCTAAATTGGGACTATAAGAATATTTTGAAGATAAATACACAAGGCAGAGTACGAGAGAGACAGAGGACGAGAGGTCAATACAGTAATCAATGGAAATAGTGTTTTTTCCTGTAATAGGGAATTATTGATCAATAGTTCAGCGACATGGGAGGATGTAGATGTACACTACCGTTCAACAGTTTGGGGTCACTTAGAAATTACCTTGTTTTTAAAAGAAAGCAATTTTTTGTCCATTAAAATAACATCAAATTGATCAGAAATACAGTGTAGACGTTGTTAATGTTGTAAATGACTATTGCAGCTAGGAACGGCAGATTTTTTAAATGATTTATCTACATAGGCGTACAGAGGCCCATTATCAGCAACCATCCCTCCTGTGTTCCAATGACACGTTGTGTTTGCTAATCCAAGTTTATCAATTTAAAAGGCTAATTGATCATTAGAAAACCCTTTTGCAATTATGTTAGCACAGCTGAAAACTGTTGTTCTGATTAAAGAAGCAATAAAACGGGTCTTCTTTAGACTAGTTGAGTATCTGGAGCAATGTAACCTCTCAAATTCATAGACAGGTGTTGTGGTTTTTTGGCAAAGTAGTTTTTTACCCGGAGACTGTAGTACCACTTTCTCAAAATGAACATAAATGCTGTAGGAGGAGGGGTCTGGTGTTTTACCAGGAGACCGGGACCGATCCCCATTTAGGAATGTATGCCTTGCCTACGCACACTCTGCATGTGTTGCTACCTTTCTGAAAACCCTCACAATTGTTGGCCAACAGATTTTGTCATGGAGTTTTCATTCAATGGGGTTTAGAGTACATTTCATCTTAAGCCTTTTAAATACGGTTAAATACATTTTAATTAGACTGTTGTCAACAGACTCAATAGAATACATGGAGAGAACAGAATCTAGTTCTAGAATCTAGAATACATGGAGAGAACAGAATCTAGTTCTAGAATCTAGAATACATGGAGAGAACAGAATCTAGTTCTAGAATCTAGAATACATGGAGAGAACAGAATCTAGTTCTAGAATCTAGAATACATGGAGAGAACAGAATCTAGTTCTAGAATCTAGAATACATGGAGAGAACAGAATCTAGTTCTAGAATCTAATCTATCAACTAAAGGAAGTCATAATTCATCTCCAACTGTTAGATTTAAAAATACTCTGATCTTGTAGATTATTTAGGTACATTTTAGGGTTAGGAAAGTATGTATGAATCATAAAAAACAATAGTCCTATAAATCTAATTCTTACTAATCATGGAAGTGTGATGACAACGGCCCAATCGTACATTTACATAAGTGTTCCGACCCTTTACTCAGTACTTTGTTGAAACACCTTTGGCGGCGATTACAGCCTTGAGTCTTCTTGGGTATGACACTACAAGCTTGGCACACCTGTATTTGGGGAGTTTCTACCATTCTTCTTTGGAGATCCTCTCAAGCTCTGTTAGGTTGGATGGGGAGTGTCGCTGCACAGCTATTTTCATGTCTCTCCAGAGATGTTTGATCGGGTTCAAGTCCGGGCTCTGGCTGGGACACTCAAGGACAACAGTGCAGTAATATCGAACAACTTCACAACAATACACACATCTAAAGGAATGGAATTAACAATATATACAAATTTAGGGGAGTAATGTCAGAGCGGCATAGACTAAGATACAGTAGAATAGGATAGAATACAGTATATACATATGAGATGAGTAATGCAAAATATGTAAACATTATTAAAGTGACTGGTGTTCCATTTTTAAAGTGGCCAGTGATTCCAAGTCTATATATATAGGCAGCAGCCTCTAATGTGCTAGTGATTGCTATTTAACAGTATTTAACGAGTTGATGGCATTGAGATAGAAGCTGTTTTTCAGTCTCTCTGTCCCAGCTTTCATGTACCTGTACTGACCTCGCCTTCTGGATGATAACGGGGTGAACAGGCAGTGGCTCGGTTGGTTGTTGTCCTTGATGATCTTTTTGGCCTTCCTGTGACATCGAGTGCTGTAGATGTCCTGGAGGGCAGGTAGTTTGCCCCCGGTGATGCATTGGGCACACCACATCACCGGGGGGGTGGGGGGGGTGGGGGGGGGGGGGTGCAGTTGCGGGCGGTGCAGTTGCCGTACCAGGCAGTGATACAGCCTGACAGGATGCTCTCAATTGTACACTTGTAAAAGTTTGTGAGGGTTTTAGGTGCCTAGCCAAATTTCTTCAGCCTCCTGAGGTTGAAGAGTCGCTGTTGCGCCTTCTACACCACGCTGTCTGTGTTTGGTGGACCATTTCAGTTTGTCAGTGATGTGTACGCTGAGGAACCTGAAGTTTTCCACCTTCTCCACTGCGGTCCCATCGATGTGGATGGGGGGTGCTCCCTCTGCCGTTTCCTGAAGTCCACGATCATCTCCTTTGTTTTGTTGATGTTTGGTGAGAGGTTATTTTCTTGGCACCACACTCCCAGGGCCCTCACTTCCGCCCTGTAGGCTCTCATCATTGCTGGTAATCATGCCTACTACTGTTGTGTCGTCTGCAAACTTGATAATTGAGGCTTGCGTGGCCATGCAGTCATGGGTGAACAGGAAGTACAGGAGGGGGCTGAGCACCCTTCCTTGTGAGTTTCTGCGAAGTGGAGGTGTTTTTTTCTACCTTCACCACCTGGGGGTGGCCCGTCAGGAAGTCCAGGACCCAGTTACACAGGGGTGGGTTCAGACCCAAGGCCTCAAGTTTAATGAAGAGCTTAGAGGGTACTATGGTGTTGAATGCTGAGCTATAGTCAATGAACAGCATTCTTGCATAGGTATTCCTCTTGTCCAGATGGGATAGGGCAGTGTGATGGCGCTTGCATCTTCTGTGGATCTATTGGGGCGGGAATCAAATTGAAGTGGGTCTAGGGTCACAGGTAAGGTGGAGGTGATATGATCCTTGACTAGTCTCTCAAAGCACTTCATGACGACGGAAGTGAGCATGTGGGGACAGTAGACTGGGATAGGGAGAGATTGAATATGTCCGTAATATGTCTCATAGCAAAGGGTCTGAATACTTATGTAAATAAGGTATTTCTGTTTTTTATTTGTAATAATTTTCCGACAATTTCGAAAAACCTACTTTCACTTTGTCATTATGGGGTATTGTGTGTAGATTGATGAGGAACATTTTCTATTTAATCCATTTTAGAATAAGGCTGTAACGTAACAAAATGTGGAAAAGGTCAAGGTGTCTGAATACTTTCCGAATGCGCTGTAAACTAAAGTTAAAAAAAGTTCATTAAATACATTTAAAATTAACTTGATCTGAAAATAAAATATGATCCTCAACTGCGTTTCCAACTCCAGTCAGCAGACGGCGATGTGCGTTTTTCAGCCGATGCTGCTAGCGTGACGTATAATCTAGTAGACGGTTCTTCATAAACAGCTAGTCGACCACCTCGGTAGCTTGCTAGCCAACATAGCCGAAAGATTCCAGCTATTTATACCCATTTGGTCTATATTAGCTGCTGTGTTTTAGACACACTTCTGTCGTATCTACTTCTTAACCTATTTCATTTAATATTTACGTTGTTTTTATTAGTCAGCTATAGTAGCTGGCTGGTTAAATTAGCACTAATCTAGTCGCTAATGATAGCTAACTAGCGAGCTAATATCCCCGAACATGAGCTCCCTACAGTTCACCCCTCCTGCTGAAGAAGAAGTCTGCTGGACGGAGAAAGAAGCTCTGTGTCTGAAGGTTGTCGTGAAAGAGGAGAAGGAAGAGGAGGATGTCACAGTAAAAATAGAAGTAGAGGATGAGGCTGTTACAGTAAAAGAAGAAGAGAAAGACGTTACAGTGAAAGAAGAGGAAGACGCGTTCAGAGTGAAAGAGGAGGAGGATGTTACAGTAAAAGGAGAAGAGAAAGACGTTTCAGTGAAAGAAGAGGAAGACGCGTTCAGAGTGAAAGAGGAGAATGTTTCAGTAAAAGAAGAGGAAGAGGAAGATGCCGATTTTGAAGTGAAGGAGGAAGGAGAGGATGAGGAGACGGAAGGTCAGATTAACACCAGTAAATACTAATATTTAATAACGGGGGCACAAACTCTGCAGTTGTTGAACTGATGTACACAAACGTGGTTTTAAAGCAGGAATGGTTTTTGTGGATACATTTTAAAGTAAAAAAACAGTCTGGTGTAATTCCGCTACTGTTCCGCTACTATTCTTTCCTCTGCCTGCCACACTGGCTGGTGGACCAAACTAAAACAAGACTTAGAAGACATTTAGTCTACAATCTTAGATATTACTACTAATGTGAAAACAAGACAAAATATGACTATTCTTGCTAATTTTAAGACAATTGTCAAATACTCATTACATTCATTACAGACGACAATTGTCGTACAACATCATAGCTACGCTGTTGGCATCACCTTTTACAGTGGATTTCCGCTGTTGTGGGCCTTTAACCATCTGTCTGACTTTGTTGTTCACACAGGAGAGAGACGGGACTATCGTGGGTCCTCTGGGGAGCTTCAACAACATCATGAAGCTGACAAGGCAGAAAAGAGTCTCTCCACATCAGGACACCTCAAGAAACACCATCAGAGACCCACAGGAAAGAAACCTCACTGCTGCTCTGACTGTGGGAAACATTGCAAATCTTCATCAAAACTAAAAATACACCAGCGAGTACACACGGGAGAGAAACCTTATAGCTGTAATCAATGTGGGAAGAGTTTTACTAATTCAAGTAATCTGAAAACACACCAGAGAACACACACAAGAGAGAAGCCTTATAGCTGTGATCAGTGTGGCAAGAGTTTTACTCAGTCAAGCAACCTGGTAACACACCAGAGAACACACACAGGAGAGCAGCCATATAGCTGTGATCAGTGTGGCAAGAGTTTTACTCAGTCAAGCAACCTGGTATCACACCAGAGAACACACACAGGAGAGCAGCCATATAGCTGTGAGCAATGTGGGAAAAACTTTTCTCTGGGAGAACGCCTTAAAGAGCACCAGAGAACACACACAGGAGAGAAACCTTATAGCTGTGATCAGTGTGGCAAGAGTTTTACTCAGTCATGCAATCTGGTATCACACCAGAGAACACACACAGGAGAGCAGCCATATAGCTGTGATCAATGTGGCAAGAGTTTTACTCAGTCAAGCAACCTGGTATCACACCAGAGAACACACACAGGAGAGCAGCCATATAGCTGTGAGCAATGTGGGAAAAACTTTTCTCGGAGAGAACACCTTAAAGAGCACCAGAGAACACACACAGGAGAGAAGCCTTATAGCTGTGATCAGTGTGGGAAGAGTTTTACTCAGTCAAGCAGCCTGAATAGACACCAGAGAACACACACAGGAGACAAACCTTCTTACCACTGCTCTGACTGTAATTTGTTTTTATCTCTTGATATATTTGACAGATTGCCAGTAGTGTGAAAACCTGTCATCAAGGTAAAGGGTGGCTACTTTGAAGAATATACAATATTTTTTGATTTGTTTAACACTTTTTTGGTTTCTTCAGGATTCCATTATTGTGTTATTTCATAGTTTTGATGTCTTCACTATTATTCTACAATGTAGAAAATAGTAAAAATAAAAACCCTTAAATGAGGTGTGTTTTACTGGTACTGTATATATATATTATTATACATGGCTTAATGCATCATTACATTAGCCATTTATCCCCAATATGAAACTCAACTGGTCTCTTACTGTTTAACCAGAATAACATGAGTTGTGCCCTTCAAACTGGCAAACTGTTAGTCCATAATTAACTAGTCTCTCACTGTTCAACCAGAATGACATGAGTTGTGCCCTTCAAACTGTTAGACTGTTAATCCATAAGCATATTCAGCTACTTAGTGGCAAGAAAAAGTATGTGAACCCTTTGGAAATACCTGGTTTCTGCATAAATTGGTCATAAAATTTGATCTTCATCTTGGTCACAACAATAGACAAACACAGTCTGCTTAAACTAATAACACACAAACTATATGTTTTCATGTCTTTATTGAACACACCATGTAATCATTCGCAGTGCAGGGTGGAAAAAGTGTGTGAACCCTTGGATTTAATAACTGGTTGACCCTCCTTTGGCAGCAATAACCTCAACCAAACGTTTTCTGTAGTTGCGGATCACACCTGCACAACGCTCAGGAGTAATTTTGGACATTCCTCTTTACAAAACTGCTTCAGTTCAGCAATATTCTTGGGATGTCTGGTGTGAACTGCTCTCTTGAGGTCATGCCACAGCATCTCAATCGGATTGAGGTCAGGACTCTGACTGGGCCACTCCAGAAGGCGTATTTTCTTCTGTTTAAGCTATTCTGTTGTTCATTTACTTCTGTGTTTTGGGTCGTTGTCCTGTTGCATCACCCAACTTGAGCTTCAATTGGAGGACAGATAGCCTAACATTCTCCTGCAAAATGTATTGAGAAACTTGGGGATTTATTTTTCCCTTGATGATTGCAAGCTGTCCAGGCCCTGAAGCAGCAAAACAGCCCCAAACCACGATGCTCCCTCCACCATACTTTACAGTAGGGATGAGGTTTTGATGTTGCTGTGCTGTGCCTTTTTTTCTCCACACATGGTTTTGTGTTTTCCTTCCAAACAACTCAACTTTAGTTTAATGTATCCACAGAACATGTTGCCAGTAGCTCTGTGGAACATCCAGGTGCACTTTTGCAAACTTCAGACATGCAGCAATGTTTTTTTTGGACAGCAGTGGTTTCTTCCGTGGTGTCCTCCCATGAACACCATTCTTGTTTAGTGTTTTACGTATTGTAGACTCGTCAACAGAGATGTTATCATGTTCCAGAGATTTCTGTAAGTCTTTGGCTGACACTAGGATTCTTCTTAACTTCATTGAGCATTCTGCACTGTGCTCTTGCAGTCATCTTTGCTGGACGGCCACTCCCAGGGAGAGTAGCAACAGCGCTGAACTTTATCCATTTATAGACAATTTGTCTTACCGTGGACTGATGAACATCAAGGCTTTTAGAGATACTTTTGTAACCCTTTCCAGCTTTATGCAAGTCAACAATTCTTAATCTTAGGTCTTCTGAGATCTATTTTGTTCGAGGCATGGTTCACATCAGGCAATGCTTCTTGTGAATAGCAAACTCAAATTTTGTGAGTCTTTATTATAGGGCAGGGCAGCTCTAACCAACATCTCCAATCTCGTCTCATTGGTCTCCAGGTTAGCTGACTCCTGACTCCAATTAGCTTTTGTAGAAGTCATTAGCCTAGGGGTTCACATACTTTTTCCAACCTACACTGTGAATGTTTAAATGATGTATTCAATATAGACAAGAAAAATACAATAATTTGTTTGTTATTATTTATTATCAAATTTGATGACCAATTTATGCAGAAATCCAGGTCATTCCAAAGGGTTCACATACTTTTTCTTGCCACTGTAGATGTCATGTATTGTCATGTTATGTTCTCTACAGTGAATCATCACCAAGTGAAATAAAGTTGATAAGATATTCTTAATAGACATTAAATAAAATGGTTGTTCAGAAATGATTCATTATCATTTTTCTCTCAAGAAATGAACTAAATATTTCACAATAATTATCACTGCTGATATTCACAGATAATAATTACAAGGATCATATTTCTCAGTTGCATTGACCTGCAGACATCAGACACCCCCTCTCCCTTATGCACATGTGACTGAAATGTAACCAATCACAAAAATCACTGAGACAGTTTTGATGGCCCAATAAAGAAACAGCAAGTTTCTGCCAGCCAATGTGATAATTCCAGTGCAGTACATGTGTAGAGGGATAATTCCAGTACAGTACATGTGTAAAGGCTGTAGAGGGATCATTACAGTACATGTGTAAAGGGTGTAGAGGGATCATTTCAGTACAGTACATGTGTAAATGGTGTAGAGGGATCATTTCAGTACAGTACATGTGTAAATGGTGTAGAGGGATCATTCCAGTACAGTACATGTGTAGATGGATAATTTCAGTACAGTACATGTGTAAAGGGTGTAGAGGGATAATTCCAGTGCAGTACATGTGTAAAGGGTGCAGAGGGATAATTCCAGTACAGTACGTGTGTACAGGGTGCAGAGGGATAATTCCAGTGCAGTACATGTTCAAAGGGTGTAGAGGGATAATTCCAGTGCAGTACATGTGTAAAGGGTGTAGAGGGATTATTCCAGTGCAGTACATGTGTAGAGGGATAATTCCAGTACAGTACATGTGTAAAGGCGATAATTCCAGTACAGTACATATGTAAAGGGTGTTGAGGGATAATTCCAGTGCACTGATTATTTACTGGAGACTTAAAATGCTGAAAACAGGTCCCTAGTGGAATGACAACAACATGGCTGCTTGTTAAAGAAGAGATGGAGGGAGAGAGAGAGGTAACCATATGCTGGAAACAGGTCCCTAGTGGAATGACAACAACATGGCTGCTTGTTAAATAAGAGAGGGAGAGAGAGAGGTAACCATATACATTGCACATGGACCGTAAGAAATCCTGAATGTATTGAACTGCCTGGGCTCGCAGGGGAGGTGTTAATTCATAACCCATCATTTATACCTATTAATTCATAACCCATCATTTATACCTTTTGCTCGAAAGGGGCGGTTCAGGCAGGCTGGCACGCTCCCTGACCTTACTTCTTACTTGGCAGGAACTAATGGGGATCCTTAATAAACCCCAGGAAGAGTAGTTGCTGCCTTGGCAGGAACACAGTCATGTGATACGTGGTATAGAAAAGTCCAATCTTAGGAGAGTTCATGGGAGGCACTATACTGTGTGTCTGCAGGTGTCTATCTGGTCAAAACCACTGATACAGGAGCCCCTCCACCCTCTGGTGGGATGGATCATGTCTACAGAGAAACCTAGATTCAAATACTTAGATTTGTGTGTATTGGGTATATGTTGTGAAATTGTTAGATATTACTTGTTAGATATTACTGCACCATCGGAGCTAGAAACACAAGCGTTTCACTACACCCACAATAACATCTGCTAAACACGTGTATGTGACCAATAAAATGTGATTTTGATTTGAAATAAACGTCCTATTTATCAAAGATGCTTTTGGATGTGGTCAAAATTACTCCAAAGGACTTGATTTTTTTTAAAGTCCATTTTGATACAGAAACACTAAACCATGATTTAGATTTATTAAGAACAAGTTGATTGACAAAGTCATGAAAAATTGGAAGAATAGAATAAACCACATTTTGGCTATGATAAAAGATATGCCTCTGGGGTCAAAAGGATCATGTCAAAAGTATGGTTCAATGCAAATGTGTAGTGGGTGTAAAGTTTGTTTTAAATTCTCACTCATTAAACACGAATCAATCAACACATGCTTCTCTTTGAACGACTTAATATAATATTAAACTTTTATGAAACAAATGAAAAATAAACTTTTGGTTCCTCAACTGCGTTGCCCACTCCAGCCAGCAGATAGCAATGTGCGTCTTTTAGGTTCAGCCGATGCTGCCAGTGTGACGTATTATCTAGTGGACGGGACGCTCCTTCAACAACAACAGACACCTCGGTAGCTTTCTAGCAAACATAGCTACAACATTCACACTCTTTACACTGTTTTGGTGTATATTAGTCGCTGTGTAGTAAACACACTTCTGTTGTATATACTTGTTAGCCCATTTAATTATATATTTACGTTGTTTGTCAGCTAGCTGGTTTGCTAAGTTAGCTTAGAACTAGGCTAGTCGCTAATGCTAGCTAGTAAGAAGCTCTCGTGAAAGAGGAGGAGGAAGAGAAGGATGTTACAATACAAAAACAAGTAGAGGGTGAGGCTGTTACCGTGAAAGAAGAAGAGAAAGCCGTTTCAGTGGAAGAAGAGGAAGACGCGCTCAGAGTAAAGGAAGATGAGGATGTTACAGTAAAAGAAGAGTAGGAGGAGAAAGAGGAGGGATCATTTTTTGGAGTGAAAGAGGAGGAGGGGGAGATGACTGTCACATTGAAAGAGGAGAAGGAGGAAGAAGAGGAGGTTGGAGATCTGTTTAACACCAGTAAGTACCGTCTCTGCAGTCGTTGAACCAATATGCAGTAAAGGGGTCCTACACTTTAATGTTGTTCTGTAGGAATGGCTGAAGCTACACTGTAACGTGTAGAACATCAAGAGTGGACCATCAACATAACGTTAACAATTGATCAAATGCATCCAATGACCATGCCTGAAATACTGTAGTGCTCAATATCTCCTATTAGCTTAGCCCAATATGTTCTCTTAAAGGGGCAATCAGCAGTTGTTACATCCATTTGGGGACTTATACATTAATGATATGTACCCATTGTTTCATGAAGAAATCACTTATAAATGCCTCATGAGCTTAGTTCAACCATCAGAACCCAAAATATAAGCTTTTTTACTCCAATGTTTGTCAGTAAATATAAACAAACACTGTATATCCTCAAAACATGGTTAAAACTAGAATGTTGATATCATGGATGGTTGCATTTCTCCAGCCCCATCCCTCAGCTTTTTACCGAAATGGGCGTGGAGTACGCTTTGTTATTGTTTCTACTGCTGATTGCTGCCCCCGTTACTCCTCAAGGTCCAAAGACTGTATGTTATTTTCAGAGGTAGACTGACTCTGGCAGCTAAAATAGTCAAATATTCCACCTAAATGTGAATCGATTCTCAATTGCGATACATTTCTAGAAACATAAATCGCTGTACTTTCATATCACATCAACAAAATTTCACACAATACTTTATCACATCAAAATAATTTCACATAATACTTTCATATCACATCAAAATAGGTAACCAGTCGCGACACCCCAAACGGTAAACCAAATTAGTTTCTCGTCATTTCTCCTTCCTTCAGGCTTCTTTTTCTTCTTTGGACTTTATATGGCGGTTGGCAACCAACTTTAAGGTGCATTACCACCACCAACTGGACTGGAGTGTGGAGTTCATCTTTCAATCACCCACGTGGGTAAAAACCAAGGCAGTCATGAAGAGGGCACAACAAAACATTTTCCCCCTCAGGAGTCTGAAAAGATTTGGCATGGGTCCCCAGATCCTCAAAAGGTAATACAGCTCCACCATCGAGAGCATCATGACCGGTTGCATCACCGCCTGGTATGGCAACTGCTCGGCATCTGACCATAAGGTGCTACAGAGGGTAGTACGAACGGCCCAGTACATCACTGTGGCCAAGCTTCCTGCCATCCAGGACCTATATAATAGGCGGTGTCAGAGGAAAGCCCACAAAATTGTCAGAGACTCCAGTCACCCAAGTCATAGACTGTTTTCTCTGCTACCGCATGGCAAGCGGTACCAGAGCGCCAAGTCTAGGACCAAAAGCCTCCTCAACAGCTTCTACCCCCAAGCCATAAGACTGCTGAACAATTCATAAAATCACCACCGGACAATTTACATTGACCCCCCCACCCCCCTCCCTTTTGTGCACTGCTACTACTCGCTGGTTGTTTGTTACCTATGCATGGTCACTACGCTCCCACCTTCATGTACAGATTACCTCAACTAGCCTGCACCCCCGCACACTGACTCGGTACCGGTGCCCCCTGTATAAAGCCTCGTTATTGTTATTCTCATTGTGTTACTTTTTAATATTACTTTTTATTTGAGTCTACTTGGTAAACGTTTTCTTCTTCTTGAACTGCGCTGTTGGTTAAGGGCTTGTAAGTAAAGCATTTCACGGTGAAGTCTAAGTTGGTGTCTTGACGGATTTGTAAAAAACGGTTTGTCATAAAACACTATATATATTTTTAAAATGTTGCTGACACTCCTCCCCAGAGGTGTCTCATTATTGGGATTCATTGCTGATTCCTACCTGTAGCTCACTATGAGGTGTCTAGTGATACAGGTTAAGGGCCCTGTTGGAGATTGGTGGTTGGTAGCGGAGTCGAGGGAACAAGCAGGGTTGGACACGGCCATGTTATTATCCCACACACAGTCTCTGTGGTTCATATGAACCCCATTCCTGGGAATTAGATTTGATCACAAATCACCCCTGTCTGTTACCACAGAAGGGTTCCGTCTGTCCCATTCCCAGCTAGGTTATGAGGCGCTTTGTCGCCAGTACCTATGACTGGTTGATAGGGGAAACCTCCATGCTTTTTATAGAAAAAGTAATTAGGGGAAAACTATTTAGTAAACTGAAATAAAACAACAAACCTGTTTGAAAAATTACAACTATTCCAAAACTATCTTTGACTCCAAAACTAAAATAGCCTAAAATAATAACCAGCATGAATTATGTTCAGTTTGAATAATTTATATCTTAATTTTGAGCAAAAATAGAATAGTGTTTTAAATATTTTTTATGTGGTTTTAAAGCTTCTGAACCTGGTGGCTGGTAAATGCTGCCATGGGATGGCAATGTTTCAAATAGACCTAGCTTGTGTATCACTGTCACTTGCTATCACCAGAAATACTTTAAGAATTGAGGATATTGGAAACTCCTTTCGATTCGTATTAACAGCTTAAATAAAATAACATTGGCATGAATTACCCTATGTGAACAAGAAGCACAACATTACAAATATTTTCAGAGATGTGAGATAATTAACTTGTTCTCTGTAATATCGTATAGATTTGCAATCGTGACATTACGTACTTTCAAGGTAAATAGGCATGTTTCTCGACTCATACCCTGACGTTAAAACGGGATTTCGTGAGAATTAGCTTAGGAACTGCGTTTCACAGCATGACAACGTGAACGTGATTGGTCGACCGTCTCTTGGACAGGCGTTATATACGCTTTGACATTTTCTGGAATAGTTTTTATTTGAAAACGTTTTTGTTTACTTGCCTGCCTATTGAATTTGGAATGCACTGTTCTGTTCATCTCTGGAACTCACTGAGATAATTCCTTTGATACAGCAGTAGCAATACAGGGATATAACATCTACAGAAAAGACAGGAATGCTTATGGGGGAGCTGTTGCTGTATACAGTGCATTCGGAAAGTATTCAGACCCCTTGACTTTTTCCACATTTTGTTACGTTAAAGCCTTATTCTAAATTGATTAAATTCTATTTTTCCCCCTTAAATTTAGCTAATATATTTGGCACACCTGCATTTGGGGAGTTTCTCCCATCCTTCTCTGCAGATCCTCTCTAGCTCTGTCAGGTTGAATGGGGAACATCACTGCACAGCTATTTTCAGGTCTCTCCAGAGATGTTAGATCGGGCTCAAGTCCGGGCTCTTGCTGGGTCACTCAAGGACATTCAGAGACTTGTCCCAAAGCCAGACTTGCATTGTCTTGGCTGTGTGCTTAAGGTCGTTGTCCTGTTGGACGGTGACCCTTCGCCCCCAGTCTGAGGTCCTGGGCACTCTGGAGCAGGTCTTTCATCAAGGATCTCTCTGCACTTTGCTCCGTTAATATTTCCCTCGGTCCTGACTAGTCTCCCAGTCCCTGCTGCTGAAAAACATCCCCACAGCATGATGCTGCCACCACCATGCTTCACCGTAGGGGTGGTCCAGGTTTCCTCCAGACGTGATGCTTGGCATTCAGGCCAAAGAGTTCAATCTTGGTTTCATCAAACCTTCCTTCTGGAAGGTTCTCCCATCTCCACAGAGGAACTTTGGAGCTCTGTCAGAGTGACCATCAGGTTTTTGGTCACCTCCCTGACCAAGGCCCCCCAATCGCTCAGTTTGGCCGGGTGACCAGCTCTAGGACGAGTATTCCATTTAAGAATGATGGAGGCCACTGTGTTCTTGGGGACCTTCAATGCTGCAGATTTTTTTTTGGTACCCTTCCCCAGATCTGTGCCTCAACACAATCCTGTCTCGGAGCTCTAAGGACAATTCCTTTGTCCTCATTGCTTGGTTTTTGCTCTGACATGCACTGTCAACTCTGGGACCTTATATAGACAGGTGTGTGTCTTCCAAATCATGTCCAATCAATTGAATTTACCACAGGTGGACTCCGAACAATTTGTAGATACATCTCAAGGATGATTAATGGAAACAGGATGCACCTGAAAGCAATTTTGAGTCTCATAGCAAAGGGTCTTAATACGTATGTAAGTAAGGTATTTCTGTTTTTTACCTGTTTTCACGTTGTCATTATTGTGTGTAGATTAATGAGGATTCAATTTTTTAAATCCATTTTAAGATTAAGCTGTAACGTAACAAAATGTGTAATAAGGGAAGGGCTCTGAACTTTCTGAATGATCTCTGTTTTATTTCATTTAAAAAAAATGTACCTTTATTTAACTCCCAATCACGGCCGGTTGTGACACAGCCTGGACTCGAACCAGGGTGTCTGTAGTGACGCCTCAAGCACTGAGATACAGTGTCTTAGACCGCTGCGCCACTCGGGAGCCCCAAAATCATGTTCTAGTGCTGTCCCCACCTAAAATAAATCTTGGTCAACCAAGAGTCATCTGTTATTTCTAACAATCGATGTGTGTATTTTTCCATATATAGACACACCTCATGTGTTTTAATAAAATCAACTGTATGTACTGAACTTGTCTGATGCTTTAAGCACGCTGTTTGATCAAATAATTAAGACACACAAATGACTCGAGGGAGCCAGAGATCAAGATAACCTAACCAGAAGAGAGAGAAATTCTGCCATTATGATCCTGAAGTTTCCGGTAATGGGCTACACCAGCGGTCGGCAACCTTTTCCATTTGGAGTGGCAATTTATCTGACCATTTCAACTGATCTGGTGCCAGTTAGGATTTACATATGCACATTTTCGTAGACCTACTGTAGGACCCATAACTTCACCTAACAACAACATAGACCTACTGTAGGACCCATAACTTCACCTAACAATAACATAGACCTACTGTAGGACCCATAACTTCACCTAACAATAACATAGACCTAGGACTATAAATAATTTAACATTTCAGGTGAAACATGGAAACTAAAATGTCTTCGTCATGACATTTCATAACCTGATCACCAGATAATTTTGTCAATAATCCCACTTGGCTACTCTTTAATGTGTTTTCCTGAATAAAGGAAAATAGCTCTGTGTGTTGTACAATAGCCTATACATCAAGGAACAGTTCTCTACACATTATGAGCTAAGTATCTCTGTGTGCAAACAGACTAACGAGACCCTACTGTAAATCAAGCAGACAATAATATTATAAACACCAATTTGTTAGGGCTGTTGGATCCAACGTGGAGCATGGCATAACTGTCTTTACCAGAGTAATGAATGAAGAAGCACTTTGATTGTTGTTGCATGTTGTGATGTTTGTCATTTGACTGTCATTCAGAAAATTATTTCCTGAATCAGCTGATGATAGTTGAACATGTGACTGTAACCTAATAGCTACAGTATGAAGAATTATGTCTAATTATTGAAGAACAGCGTAAATGACAGTATCCATTTGGGTGTTGTCAATAAAGTTTAGGTGACTCTTGGTTGGAACCATTGGATTTAGCAAACTCTGAAATGATTTAGGATTTCTGTGCCCATCAAAACTGTTTTCCCAGCGTAACATAAGGAGACACTAAATGTTACGTAGGTAGAGAGGATTTCAGAGATCTGAATACCAAAAACTGTCCCACAGCAAGATCCAGTATTTAAGTTGAAGTTCATCATCATATGACAAGCTTAACATTATGACTATAACTACTGTTCCCTGAAGGAGTGAAACTAGGTACAACATACTATTAAATCCACATGTTATGACCATAACTACTGTTCCCTGAAGGAGGGAAACTAGGTACAACATACTATTAAATCCGCGCCTCGCTGGAAGCCCCGCCTTCCACATGTGATGAGCGTGAGGCTCAGATTTATTCCTTCAATTTAATACCGCTCTTCACCGACCCAGGAAGGGGCGGGGCCAAACAGGTGTTGTACCTCGTTTCCCTCCTTCAGGGAACACTAAGTATAGTCATAAAGTTACACTCCCTTTCAGTCGGTCAACTTCGGTACAACATACATATGTTGGAACATATGGGGAAATACAATCATTCCCCATGCCGACCCAAACGGATACTAAATTAAACGGCCCATGGCAGACCACCCAGACCTGACCCTACAAGATGCGTCAGTTTTGTCAATTTATTCATTGTCTTTCATTTGAAATACTCCTGTCAATGTTAAGTAAGGACGCACACCTAATTACGCATATAGAAGTAGGACTAGTCTACCTGTCCTGCGCGCAAATGTAGGCCTATAAATGTGCCTATTTGGGGATGTCTGATAGTATTTCTGATTGTCTTAACGCACCACCACTAATGAGCTGAGGAGCTTCTCAAAGCAAATTTCTCTTCACCTCAAACAGCAAGTAAACAAAGTCTACTCAAAATCAATTAGAAATGAGAATAGTTCCTCAAAATATTTTTTTAATATTTCCATCTCTCACCCTTTCGATAACCAATCGGCACGAAAGGGAAAAATGTAATGCGCTGATCCAGTGGAAATGTCATAAAATACCTGATTACTTCTTATCCCTTTCACAAATAGCCTACAGCTGTGTCTGTCCCGAACTCACTGGCGAGGGTAACAGAGCCCAGAATATTTTATAAAATGTTTCAAGTTCGTTGTAGACAGGCCATGTGATTTATAGGATATTTATTTGCAATGTTTTTATTTGTTGGCTTTATGTAGGCTATTTTTTTTTACATAGTTGGCAATGGCAATAAAAGTTAGTTTTAGAATGTAGATTAATCAGACAATGATTTGAGATACTATTATAAATGAAATGAAACTGTTCCACGAAAATGTGTATATGAAAATCATAACTGGCACGAGATCAGTAGAAATGGTAAGATACATTTGCACTCCAAATGTAGGTTGCCGACTGCTTGTGTAGCCTATTACTAGCAACGTCAGAATTTACAAAGGCTAGCAGGAGGTGGTGGTTCAGGAAGAGTTCTCTCTCTTTTGGTTAGGCTATATTGATGTAATGGCATGAAAATAAATTGGCTGAATATTATACAATGACTTATCAAACGCTCTAACAATTTGACCCCCACAGGAAATCTACACTGGCAATTCTAGAATATACTAGATAGCCTAGAAACCTGGTTAAACTATGATTATGACATCATGGATGAATTCTAGAATATACTATATAGCCTAGAAACCTGGTTAAACTATCATTATGACATCATGGATGGCCAGTCCTTGTATTCATAGTGTATTGAATTCAGGGGGTAGCCCTGAGCTGAACTCAAACCTGGGTCCACTGACTGTCAAGCCAACACCTTATAACTGTTACGCCAAGATCTCTGGACTTCTTGACGAGGTCCCTAGGTTTTGGGTTACGGTTGATACAATAGCTTTCTCTATGAATTTGAGAGTGGTTACATTTCTCCAGCCCCATCCTTCAGCTGTTACCAAACCAAGTCTCAGGGTTGACATTTTGTTGCTGTTTAAAAACTAGGTTACCCCTTTAAAAAAGCCACATCAATCAATCTGCAGTTGAAACAATAACAAAGCTGTCATTCCATCAGTTTTGGTAAAATAAGATTATGGATAGGGCTGAAAAAATTTAACTACTCTCAAATTCATAGACAGACAGACCGGTGGAGGCAAGGACTGACCATCCATGATATCGGCTTTATAGTTTTAACCATGTTGAGGCTATAAAGTGTTGATTTACATTGTTTCTAAACATTGGAGTAAAAAAATATTATTTGGGGTTCTGATGGGGTACAACAGTTGAACTAAGCTCATGAGGCAAGTGTTATATTCTTCAAGAATCAATGGCTATAAATAAATAATTTAAAAGTCCAAATATGGGTGTAGCAATTGCATATTTCCCCTTTAACACCACACATCAGTTCAACAACTGCAGAGTTTGTGCCTCGGTATTTAAGACAGTACTTGCTAGTATTAATCAGGGCCAGGTTTCTCAAAACCATCTTACGGCTAAGTTCATCGTTGGATGCCTTAAGATGCGTTTGGGAAACCGGCCTCAGATATCCTCTTCTTCCTCGTTCTCCTTTTTCGATGTGACAGTCATCTCCCCCTCCTCGTCTTTCACTCCAAATACTGCATCCTCCTCCTCTTTCACTCTGAACGCGTCTTCCTCTTCCTTCACTGAAACGTATTTCTCTTCTTTCACAGTAACAGCCTCACCCTCTACTTGTTTTTGTATTGTAACAGCCTCCTCTTCCTTCTCCTCTTTCACCAGAGCTTCTTTCTCCGTCCAGCAGACCTCCTCTTCTTTAGCAGGTAGAGAGTAGCTTAGTGACCTCATGGTCGGAGACGTTAGCTAGCTAGGCTAATGCTAACTTAACCAGCCCGCTAGCTGACTAATAACAACAACACTGTAAATATGAAATTAAATCGGATAATAAACTAGATGACAGAAGTGGGTTTATAACACAGTGGCTGACTAACTGTTGCTGCTGTTGAAAGAAGCGTTCCATCCACTAGATTATACGCCACACTAGCAGCATCGCCTTAAAATCTCATACCGCCATCTGCTGACTGGAGTGGGTAACGCAGTTGAGTAAAATGTATATTTAATTTTCAGACAAAAAGTTAAAGGGTAGGAATCAGGGACGTCGCTAGGCCTAAAATATTCATTCGCCCCCCCCCAAATAAATCAATATCAGTCAATATATTTTTCTGTGATGTATTTTTTTCGTCAACCGTTCCATCGCATCTTAAACTTCTTCCGGGCCGGCACTAGGACTGGGGATTCTGCTGCTGCACTAGTGACGGTTAGACTTTCTTCATCAAAGATGGTGGACAGAAATACTAGGAGAGAGGGGTACCCCTACACTGAACTGGATCAAAGATGGCGGACAGAAATACTAGGAGAGAGGGGTACCCCTACACAGAACTGAACTGGATCATAGATGGCGGACAGAAATACTAGGAGAGAGAGGTACCCCTACACAGAACTGAACTGGATCCAAGATGGTGGACAGAAATACTAGGAGAGGGGTACCCCTACACAGAACTGAACTGGATCAAAGTTGGCGGACAGAAATACTAGGAGAGAGGGGTACCCCTACACAGAACTGAACTGGATCAAAGATGGCGGACAGAAATACTAGGAGAGGGGTACCCCTACACAGAACTGAACTGGATCAAAGATGGCGGACAGAAATACTAGGAGAGAGGGGTACCCCTACACAGAACTGAACTGGATCAAAGATGGCGGACAGAAATACTAGGAGAGAGGGGTACCCCTACACAGAACTGAACTGGATCATAGATGGCGGACAGAAATACTAGGAGCGAGAGGTACCCCTACACAGAACTGAACTGGATCAAAGATGGCGGACAGAAATACTAGGATGGAAGCAAATGTAAGGGATTATAACGTCATAACGAATCATGCAAAAACATGTACAATTGACAGGAATGTTAGTTAATGTAGAGACAAACGATTACACATTTTTTTATCATAAAGTTAATTTACGAAAATTGTGATTTAGTAAGCTAGCTCACTAGCCAGCTAGCTGGCTAGCTTTATGGGTGTTGTGACATGAGTATGAAATTGTACTTCTGGTTGTTTTGGGGACTCCTGAAACAACCAGCAAACCAGGCTGTCGTTTTGTGAAACATTGGATGTATAGAATCTAGCTAGCTGGAGAATTTACTGCAAATTGAATGTACAATTTTGTAAGCTTGCCTTGCTGATATTTGCCATGCAGATAGATTAAATAACGTAGCTAGCTATGTTCTTGCTTATTGTGCAGTGGGTGATTTAAAATCCCTGTATGCCTATGGATGTGTAGCTAGCTATCTAGCCGATCTGTGTATGGACCCAAACGTTTGGTATACATATTAGTTCAGAACCTAGCTATGAACCTCAGCTATCATAGCCAGTTGTATCAACTTCAAAACAGCCTGAATGACATTAATTAAGCCTATGGATTGAGTAGAATATAATATAATGTTGTGCCAAGGATGCAAGTCGTATATACATGTAGTTATTACCATACATGAGATCCCCACATTGTAGCCTGTACATTTAATATATTCACTGATCATGTACTCTACCTTGGCAAATAAAGGTGCAGTTTAGGTATGAATGTCTTTGAGATTATTTTAGGAGTATCAAATTCCAGTCTTTGAATGACACTGTGTTTGCATGTATGTATTACAATTATACACTTCAACAGTGTTTACCAATCTTGGTCCTGGGACATCAATGGTTACACATTGTAACTAATAGACTAGAAACAGGATTTAACTAGTTAATTCATATATACAGAAATAGAATTTAAAAAACAGTACACTACACTTCCTATGCATCATGTAAATACTCTTAACACCGGTTCATCTCAATATCTAATGCCCTTCATCTGCACTGATCTGATAAACACAGGGTAGGTGTAGTATTTCATCAAATTACACTTCATTTCAACCAGTAGAGAATGTGAAACGCTTTATTGAAAAGCTCATTATCCAAATGTTATAAATACAAGTTCAATCTGTACTTCAATGCACATCTGTTGTGCATTATAAAAACAGAGGAAGAAAGAGGGGGCGAGAGAGTTGTAAAAGACAGAAAGGGAAAGAGGTAAGCACATAGGAGCAGGGAAGGCAGCACATGATTAATGAATCACAGTGCTACCTAAATATTCTCTCAGTTCATCACAATTACATAATAGTGTCTCTAGTTGGCCCAAAGGTTATCTTAAAAGCGGGTGAGGTGGCGATGACGGGACTGGGGGTTGGCATCCTCTCTCACATCAAAACATATCTGCAGACGAGAGACAGATGGAGAGAGAGAGCATGTTTAAGCCTTGTGCTTTTAGTTTTTATTCTAACATTGTTAGTCATCAATCAGGTGAAATGCAAAACTGATCTTGGATCATTAACTCTGGGACTACTGCATCTCTATCTGTATTTCAATGTAAAGCATATCTTTAATAATACTTCCTGTATAATATAAACTGTCCTTGGATCATTAACTCTGGGACTACTGCATCTATCTGTATTTCAATGTGAAGCATATCTTTAATAATACTTCCTGTATAATATAAACTGTCCTTGGATCATTAACTCTGGGACTACTGCATCTATCTGTATTTCAATGTAAAGCATCTCTTTAATAATACTTCCTGTTGACCTGACCAAGTGACCTCGCACATCTGATCATGCTGTGCCCTCGATGTAGCCAGTTCAGATGCAGGAGGGGTTCACCGACACAGCTGATATAACCTAGAGGATTTAGAGAACCTCACAAAAAACAGACTTCATTATAATCAAATTACACCACACTGAATATTATGTTACTATTATCTCCATCCTCACTTCTAGGGACAGGAACTACACAAAAGTACCTGCCCTATCAAGAATAGCCTACTCTCTCACCTCACTGACAGGTGGGGCTGCTATCCTTTCACCCTCCATGGCTATTCTGACTAAACTCAAAATAGACATATACAGTATTCATGGAATTTACATAAATCAAATACGTTTGTATTATTTACATAGTTTATATACACATTATTCAAAATAAACATATATGTTTGATATTTACCTACAAATGCATTTGGAGTTCGTTTTTTACAGTGATAAATAGATAGCTAGCTAATATGAAGTTAGGTAGCTGGTGATATTTCATTCACTTAGTTATCTATCTATACAGTATTTGAAGTTGTCTAGATAGCTAGCTAGCCAACTAGATAGCTCATTTAGCAGCTCATTTGAGTTAGCCTGCACTGTAGCTAGCTAGCTAATAATACATCGTTTTTTTTTTTACATTTTCAAAATCTATTTACTTACTTACTTGAATAGGTTCTCCCAGCCATGTGGACAATTGGAAACAGAGCAGCAAAGTTTGTCACCAGAGCGTTTTAGAGGATATTACTATTGAACTATGTACCCATTTAATAGCCAGACCTTCATACAAACTTGCTCTGCTGAATTCTTGACTCGAGTCCCAATGGGCGGCCTAAGCCTCACACAGCAATTTACCGCTATTTATCTAGTGTACATTCACCCTCAGTCACCTTGCCCTAGAGAGATTTACATGGTTATCAAAACGTCACACCAGGGTACGCCTAAACAAAGCACAGCCCCGTGGGAAAAATGAATGGTGGAAAAACGATGTGAACCATTTCCCTGTTTGACCTGTAGTTGTTATGGATATTATGACTCTGCAGAGCCCCAAAGTGGACGTGTCAAAATATGTTACATTGATAAAGCACACTTTATTTAACCTCAATGTCAACTTGTTTTTACATGGCGTTGTAGATTTTAGCGCTATACAGGATGTATTTTGGATGTTTTCAGTGTGTTTTTAACCCTTTCAGACAATGAGATTAATCGCAAAAAAAACAATTGTCAGAACACAGGCTCTCTATTCTCTCATGTGTTTTCAGGTCCTCTGACTGGGAAAATGTCTTTCCACAATGAGAGCAGTAGTATGTCTTCTCTTCCTTTGTATTTGTTTGTATTCTTTCATGCTTTTTCAGGTACCTTAACCTGGGAAATCTCTTTCCACAGTGGGAGCAGTGGTACGTCTTTTCTCCTGTGTGTCCTCTCATGCTGGTTCAGGTTTCCTAACTGGGCAAAATGCTTTCCACAATGGGAACATTGGTAAGGCTTTTCTCCTGTGTGTATTCTCTCATGCTCCTTCAGGCTCCCTAACTACGTACAACTCTTTCCACAATGGGAACATTGGAAAGGCTTTTCTCCTGTGTGTGTCCTCTCATGCCTTTCCACGTTCCCTAACCACCTAAAACTCTTTCTGCACGAGGAGCAGTTTGTATTCTCTTGTGTGTTTTCAGGCTCCCTAACTGAGTAAAACACTTTCCACACTGGGAGCAGTGATGTCGTCCTGCTGGTTTGGACGTCTCAGGTTCTGGTTCCTGCTGGTTCCTGCTGTCAGAAGGAGAGTTTGGTCTCTCTCCTGTCAAAGACAAACAGATTATTTAATTAAACAGAATGAACCTGAATGAAACCTCCACATGATAAAACTTCCTATGACGTTCAATCTAGACTAGATCCCTCAATCACCTGAAGTCAGTTTTTACAAGTATTATTAAACCGACTTCAAAATGCAGGTCTCTGTGTGGTTCTTAGGATGTCCATGCAGGTGATTCACTTCTAACCGAAGTCTTGCAGGTGTTTACATGGTTTAACACATCTGCCAGGTGAACGAAAAATCTAATTTCAGTACCAGTGTATTATATATTATTTTTCTCAGCAATTTTGTGATATCCAATTGCAACTCCTCTACGGACTCGGGGGAGAGGCGAAGGTCAAGAGCCATGCGTCCTCCGAAACACGACCCTGCCAAGCAGCACTGCACTTCCTGACACACTACTGAAACACGACCCTGCCAAGCCGCACTGCACTTCCTGACACACTGCTGGAACACGACCCTGCCAAGCCGCACTGCACTTCCTGACACACTGCTGGAACACGACCCTGCCAAGCCGCACTGCACTTCCTGACACACTGCTGAAACACGACCCTGCCAAGCCGCACTGCACTTCCTGACACACTGCTGAAACACGACCCTGCCAAGCCGCACTGCACTTCCTGACACACTGCTGAAACACGACCCTGCCAAGCCGCACTGCACTTCTTGACACACTGTTCGCTTAACCCGGAAGCCAGCCACACCAATGTGTCGGAGGAAACACCGTCCAGCTGGCGACCGAAGTCAGTCGCTAGAGCGCGATGGGACAAGGACGTCCCGGCCGGCCAAACACTCCCCTAACCTAGACGATGTAGGGCCAATTGTGCGCCACCCTATGGGACTCCCGATCACAGCAGGTTGTGATACAGCCTGGATTAGAATCAGGGACTGTAGTGTGCCTCTTGCACTGAGATGCAGTGCCTTTGACCGCTGGCCACTTGGGAGGCTCTGCTTAAATATTTATATTCCGGAGTCTGACATCGTTCTAATATTTATTAATTTCTTGTTATTTTGGGGATTTGTGTGTGTATTGATTTGTATTGGTAGGTATTACTGCACTGTTGGAGCTAGAAAAGTAAGCATTTCGCTGCACCTCTGATAACATCTGTAAAATGTGTAAGCAACCACAAACATTTGATGACAAGTCTGATTTATTAGGGAAGTTTTTAGGATGTAAAGACTACTATAATAATAGACATTGTGGACTACAGTATTTAACTAAAATAATATATTCAATGCATGATTAATGCATTTTGTTGGTGGCCCGCTCTTTGATGGTATACACATGTTACAGCGTAGCTTCATCAATTGCTACATTATAAACAACATAATAAAAAGTAGGACTTACAGTTTTAAACCTGCATCAGTTCAACAACTGCAGACAGTTTGTGTCCAAGATAGTACTTACTGTTGGTAATAAGATCCCTAGTCGCCTCCTCCTCCTCTTTCGATGTGACAGTTATCTTCCCCTGTTCCTCCACCTCTTCTTTTACTGTAACATCCTCCTCCTCTCTCACTCTGAACGTGTCTTCCTCTTCTTTCACTGTAACATCCTCCTCCTCTCTCACTCTGAACGCGTCTTCCTCTTCTTTTACTGAAACGTCTTTCTCTTCTTCTTTCACTGTAACAGCCTCCACTCTACTTCTTGTTTTACTGTGACATCCTTCTCTTTCACAACAATGTTCAGCCCCAGAGCTTTTTTTCTCCGTGCAGCAGACCCCCTCTTCTTTAACAGGAGGGGAGTAGTTTATGGAGCTCATGTTCGGGGATGTTAGCTATCCAGCTAGCTACTAGCAAGGTAAATATACAATTAAAGGGGGTAACTAGCTAAACGGCATAAGCCGACAGAAGTGTGTTTAAAACATAGTGGCTTAAATACACCGAAACAGTCTAAACAGCTTGAATCTTTCAGCTATGTTGGCTACCGAGGTGGATGACTCGCTGTTATTGTTGAAGTGTTTCGTCCACTAGATTATACGTCACACTAGCAGCGTCGCCTGAAAGACACGCGTGCCGACGCAGTTGAGGACAAAGTTATGTTTTTACAAACAAATCGTTTTAAATGTTTTATTATTAAATAATAATATTACATTGAGACTATCAGATAGATGCATGTGTTGATTAGTGCAGATCATAATCAGTGAGAATCAAACTTTACATCAACTTGACATCTGCATTTTTAAGGAAGTTTCTGATTAATTCAGTCAAACTATCAGATAATGATAAATAAGCAGCGACGTCACAATACATCATGTAGATGTATATAATGAACAGACTAGGTCTATACTGCTCCTACATGGTGTAACAATACATCATGTAGATGTATATAATGAACAGACTAGGTCTATACTGCTCCTACATGGTGTAACAATACATGATGTAGATGTATATAATGAACAGACTAGGTCTGGTGTGGGGCTTTAAGGCAGTGCTGTTAGTGTGACGTATAATCTAGTGGACGGAACGCTTCTTTCAACAGCAGCTACAGGTAGTCAGCCTCCTCGGTAGCTTGCTAGCCAAAATAGCCGAACCAATAAATCTCTTTAGACGCGTTAGTGTATATTAGCCACTGTGTTTTAAACCCACTTCTGTCGTCTAGTTAGTTATCCGATTTAATTTCATATTTACGCTGTTGTTGTTATTAGTCAGCTAGCGGGCTTAAGTTAAGTTAGTTAGCATTAGCTAACTAAGTTAGCATTAGCCTAACTAGCTAACATCTCCGACCATGCGGTCACTAAGCTACTCACCTCCTGCTAAAGAAGAGGCGGTTATCACAGTAAAACAAGAGGATGAGGCTGTTACAGTTAAAGAAGAAAAAGAAGCGTTCAGAGTGAAAGAGGAGGAGGATGTTACAGTAAAAGGAGAGGAGGATGTTACAGTAAAAGGAGAGGAGGATGCAGTTTATGGAGTGAAAGAGGAGTGGGAGATGACTGTTACATCGAAAAAGGAGGAGGAAGAAGAGGAGGAAACTGGATATCTGGGCCCGGTTTCCCAAACGCATCTTAAGGCATCCAATTGTTCTAACGATGAATTTAGCCATAAGATGGTTTTGAGAGACCGTTCCCTGATTAACTCTAGTAAGTACTGTCTTAAAAACAGAGGCACAAACTCTGCAGTTGTTGTACTGATGTTTGGTGTTAAAGCGGAAATCTGCAATTGCTACATCCATATTGTGACTTTTAAATTATTTATTTATAGCCATTGATTCTTGAAGAATATAAACCATGCTTCATGAGCTTAGTTCAACTGTAAATAAGCTTTTTTTACTCTAATGTTTAGAAACAACGTAAATCAACACTGTATAGCCTCAACATGGTTAAAACATGGTTAAAACTATAATGTTGTTATCATGGATGGTCAGTCCTTAGGTCTTTATGTCTGTAGTTACATTTCTCCAACCCCATAATCATCTTATTACCAAAACAGTGGTGGAATGACAGATTTGTTATTGTTTGAACTGCAGATTGCTGGGTTGTGTTTTTGTTTTAAACAGCAACAAAATGGCTGCCCAGAGACTTGGTTTGGTAAACAGCTGAGGGATGGGGGAAGGAGAAGTGTAACCACTCTCAAATTCATAGAGAACGATATTGTAGAAACCGTAACCCAACACCTAGCGACCTCGTCAAGAAGTTCAGACATCTTGGCATAACAGTTATAAGGTGTTGACTTGACAGTCGCTGGACCCAGGTTTGAGTTCAGATCAGGGATACCCCCTGAATTCACTACACTATGAATACAAGGACTGGCCATCCATTAGGTCATAATGATAGTTTAACCAGGTTTCTAGGCTATATAGTATATTCTAGAATTCATCCATGATGTCATAATGATAGTTTAACCAGGTTTCTAGGCTATATTGTATATTCTAGAATTCATCCATGATGTCATAATGATAGTTTAACCAGGTTTCTAGGCTATATAGTATATTCTAGAATTGCCAGTGAAGATTTCCTGTGATTATTAGAGCTGTTGATAAGTCATTGTATAATATTCAGCCAATTTATTTTCATGCCCTTACATTAAAGGCAAGACATACCTAGATTCAATTACATTCATGAATTGGTTTGAAACCTTTGTTTTAAACCCTTCTCAAAGTTGGTGCCTTGACGGATTTGTAAAAAATGGTTTGTCATGAAACACTTATTTATTTATTTAAATGTAACCTTTATTTATCTAGGCAAGTCAGTTAAGAACAAATTCTTATTTACAATGACTGCCTACACTGGATGACGCTGGGCCAATTGTGCGCCGGCCTATGGGACTGCCAATCATGGCCGGTTGTGATACAGCCTGGATTTGAACCAGGGTGTCTGTAGTGACACCTCAAGCACTGAGATGCAGTGTCTGCTGCGCCACACGGGAGCCCCAAAATCATGTTCTAGTGCTGTCCCCAACTAAAATACATCTTGGTCAACCAAGAGTCATCTGTTCTTTCTACCAATCGGCCCATGTGTTTTTATAAAATCTATGTGCTGAACTTGTCTGATGCTTTAAGCACACTGTTTGATTAAATAAATAAGACACACAAATGACTAGAGGGAGCCGGTCGTCAACATAACCTGACTAGAGGGAGCCGGTCGTCAACATAACCTGACTAGAGGGAGCCGGTCGTCAACATAGCCTGACTAGAGGGAGCCGGTCGTCAACATAGCCTGACTAGAGGGAGCCGGTCGTCAACATAGCCTGACTAGATGGAGCCGGTCGTCAACATAGCCTGACTATGCTAAATCCAATAGTTCTAACCGAGAGTCACCTTAAATTTATTGACAACACCCAAATCGATACTGTCATTAACGTCATTCTTCAATAATTACACATCATTCGTAATACTGTAGCAATTTAGTTAGTCACATGTTCAACTATCATCAGCTGATCCAGGAAATCATTTTCTGAATGACAGTCACATGGCAAACATCACGACATGCAACAACAACCAAAGTGCTTCTTCATTCATTACTCTGGTAAAGACAGTTATGCCGTGCTCCACGTTGGATCCAACATCCCTAACAAATTGGTGTTTATAATGTTATTGTCTGCTTGATTTACAGTAGGGTCTCGTTAGTCTGTTTGCACACAGAGATACTTAGCTCATAATGTGTAGAGAACTGTTCCTTGATGGATAGGCTATTGTACAACACACTGAGCTATTTTCTTTTATTCAGGACGTTTTGAATGACAACACATTACAGAGTAGCCTAGTGGGATTATTGACAAAATTATCTGGTGATCAGGTTATGAAATGTCATGAAAGACATTTTAGTTTCCATGTTTCACCTGAAATATTAAATGACTTATAGTCCTAGGTCTATGTTGTTGTTAGGTGAAGTTATGGGTCCTACAGTAGGTCTATGTTGTTGTTAGGTGAAGTTATGGGTCCTACAGTAGGTCTGTTACTGTTAGGTGAAGTTATGGGTCATACAGTAGGTCTATGGTATTGGTATAACTAGTTGTTTCTGCATTAGCATGGAGGAGTTTCTGTAACCAAATTGTGTGGGCATCGCCCTCGTGCCGCTAATGTATTAAACACAGAAAGGGGCCTATATTGGAGACCAAAAGTCGTCTGGCACACTGCTTAGGATTTCAACAACTTTAATAACTTATTTCTAGCCTACAATCATCAATGTCATTGATGTTACGACTAATGTGAAGCAGGACAAAATATGACTATTGTTGTTCACTTGACTGTCTTAAGACAATTGTCAAATAATTTTAACATTCATTACAGACGTCAATTGTTGTACAACATCATGGCTACGCTGGTGGCATCACCTTTCACAGTGGAATTCTGCTGGGCCTTTAACCATCTGTCTGACTTGTTGTTCACGCAGGAGAGAGACGTGACTGTCGTGGATCCTCTGGGGAGCCTCAACAACATCATGATGCTGACGAGGCACAGAAGAGTCTCTCCAGATCAGAACACCTCAAGAAACACCAGCGGAGACCCACAGGGAAGAAATCTCACCGCTGCTCTGACTGTGGGAAAGGTTGCAAATCTTCATCAGAATTTAAAATACACCAGCGAGTACACACAAGAGAGAAATCTCACCACTGTTTTGATTGTGGGAAGAGTTACTTAAGATTAAAATCACTAAAAGAACACATGAGAATTCACATAGGAGAGAAACCTTTTAGCTGTGATCAGTGTGGGAAGAGTTTTACTACATCAAGCCATCAGATTGTACACCAGAGATCACACACAGGAGAGAAATCTTATAGCTGTAATCAATGTGGGAAGAGTTTTAATACATCTAGCAACCTTATTGTACACCAAAGAACACACACAGGAGAGAAACCTTATAGCTGTGCTCAATGTGGGAAGAGTTTTACTCAGCTAAGCGGTCTGATATACCACCAGAGAACACACACGGGAGAGAAACCTTATAGCTGTGATCAATGTGGGAAGAGTTTTACTACATTTAGCAATCTGACTAAACACCAGAGAACACACACAGGAGATAAACGTTATAGCTGTGACCAGAGATAATCTGATTAAAGATCTCTGATCAAATATTAGAATATACATGCATGAAGGAGTTGTTTCATGATTTCAATGAATTAATGTCACAATTTAGAATGTTAACACATTGTAGTAGGAGTATTTTAATGATGTCATAATGTAGAACCCTAAACGTTTGCCCCCTTATCAATTGATTTCAGCATGATATGGATATTAGCCTCAGGGGAAAAATCCAGGCTCTGAATTGAAAGAGTACTACACTGCTCAAAAAAATAAAGGGAACACTTAAACAACACAATGTAACTCCAAGTCAATCACACTTCTGTGAAATCAAACTGTCCACTTAGGAAGCAACACTGATTGACAATAAATTTCACATGCTGTTGTGCAAATGGAATAGACAAAAGGTGGAAATTATAGGCAATTAGCAAGACACCCCCCAAAAAGGAGTGATTCTGCAGGTGGTGACCACAGACCACTTCTCAGTTCCTATGCTTCCTGGCTGATGTTTTGGTCACTTTTGAATGCTGGCGGTGCTCTCACTCTAGTGGTAGCATGAGACGGAGTCTACAACCCACACAAGTGGCTCAGGTTGTGCAGTTCATCCAGGATGGCACATCAATGCGAGCTGTGGCAAAAAGGTTTGCTGTGTCTGTCAGCGTAGTGTCCAGAGCATGGAGGCGCTACCAGGAGACAGGCCAGTACATCAGGAGACGTGGAGGAGGCCGTAGGAGGGCAACAACCCAGCAGCAGGACCGCTACCTCCGCCTTTGTGCAAGGAGGTGCACTGCCAGAGCCCTGCAAAATGACCTCCAGCAGGCCACAAATGTGCATGTGTCAGCGTATGGTCTCACAAGGGGTCTGAGGATCTCATCTCGGTACCTATTGGCAGTCAGGCTACCTCTGGCGAGCACATGGAGGGCTGTGCGGCCCCACAAAGAAATGCCACCCCACACCATGACTGACCCATCGCCAAACCGGTCATGCTGGAGGATGTTGCAGGCAGCAGAACGTTCTCCACGGCGTCTCCAGACTCTGTCACGTCTGTCACATGTGCTCAGTGTGAACCTACTTTCATCTGTGAAGAGCACAGGGAAGCTCCACAGTGAGGTGGAAAGTTACTACGGATATTGCAGGAGTTTCCTCTTGAAATCAGACATGCCTGTGGTAAGGACAACTTGGTTGCTGATTGTCTCAAGGGTCGGCAGTTAAAAAGTTTTGTGTTTAGCCAGTGCGTTGCCATGGATCACAATTTATTTTGACTGCATGTTTTTCTTTATTGGAGATGAGTTTTGTTTGGTCTCGGGGACGAGAGTTCTAGAAGCTAGTGAGTTTTAGGATTCTATAGAAAGAAAAAGGAGAAAAATAATACTATTGTATATTATTTAGAAATACGTGTTTTTTCTTGCTTTTAATTGTTTACAGCCAGTAGACACAATGTTTATATTGTAGAAGGTGACGCATTGTAGTTGATTATAATGTGAAATGGAAGTTGTTTTCTGTTGGTGAACAAACTTGTCCAACACAAATATAGGATATATTTGTTGTCTTAAAGGGGAAGGTGTTACAGGCTTTGGTTTTTATGTTCGACTTTAGCACGTAGGAAAGGGGGATACCTAGTCAGTTGTACAACTGAATGCATTCAACTGAAATGTGTCTTCGGTGCACTGATTGGTGTCACCTCGTTAGTCAGTATGTATTACACCTGTGCTGGCTTGTCCATCTCGTTAGTGGGAAGGAGTTTCACCTGAGCTGGTCCAGGTTCTATTTAAGAGTGTCTGGCCCAGTGCTCCAGTTGTCTTGATAGATGTGGAGAGTCAACACTTTTAGTTGCTCCACCTTTTTGGTTTGCTTCCTGTCTTTAAGTTTGGTGTGGGTTTTTCTTTTGTTTGCCTCTTCTTGGGCAGATTTAGTGGGTCTCATGGTGGTTGTCTTTTAGGTCCCAGTTGTTGTTACTAGTCAACTTTCAGTGGACACCCCCATAGTGTCATTCAGAACCCCTCCTAAACTCCACCTGTTTAGTTGTGGTTGTTGTCAGTGACTTTGTTAGTTCCCTCTTCTGTTTAAGGGACATTTTTTGTTTTCTTGCTGGGGAACGTAACAACAAACAATGTAGTAAAACAAGCTTCTATTTTGGGTTGTAGCATCCAGCTCTTGTTAATCAAAGGCATTTCCTTGAAATGTTCATTAGTCTTTCAGTTGTTATTCTTCTGTTTGCTGTGTATGGTTTTTATTTGTTTTTCTGTGAAATGCATTGCGTTGCATCCATGTCTGAAATGCGCTGTATAATTAAAGCTTGGTTTGGGTTGAACCTATTGCAAAATAAATGAACCCAATGACCAACCAATCAACAGACTCTTGCTCAGTATGAAAAACAGAGTAAATTCAGTGCATTTGTTGAAGATGAAAAATGTTGAAATCAACAATAAGTCAAAGGATTCAACTACTGAGAACTGAAGCAAACAAATGGATCAAACCGATCAATCTCACTTTTCAAGCCTGCTGAAGGAGTGGTCAACACCACCCCCGGCTCTACCAGGGGCTTGAGGTGGTCTCCCACACCTCTGCTTATGTCATGTTCTGTGGCCTTGCCGTTCCATTTCTCGACTGCACCTGCAACGCAAAGTAACACATTTAGTCATATTATATAAACCACTCAGGTCCGATTTCACATAAATGGCTTAAGCTTAGTCCCGGACTAAAATGCTTGTTTGAGCTGTCTTAACTCAAAGCGACTTGCACAGACGTATCTTAAAATAGTGGTAGATTTAGCCTGTTCTGGACTAAACAAAGCCGATTGCAAGAGGGAGGATTAGAGCTACTTCAGGACTAAATGGAAGCTTAAATTAATATTTCAAAGAGGCAGGTTTAAACTTCTGCTTAGTGCTGTTTGTGAGGGAGCCTGGACTATGTGGAATGTCTAAATGAAGACCAACATGCACTACAGAGGCCAGACCAGTACTGGTGGATAGGAGTAATCCATTACATTACTTTGAGACAGCTTTCGTATATACAAAGAAAATGCATTGGAGATAATATCTCGACTTTCCTCTCTGTCTCACAGAGGACGGCCTTTACCCAATTCTCTCCAAGTTCTGATCACTAAGGCTTTTGGCATCTGGAATCTTTCATTGTGAAACTGGTGATTTGTGTGGTGCCAGTGAAGCAACTGTGTGTTTAATTGTTCACAAAGTCTGCAGGGACATTTGTGAACTGAGGAGTCTTTACATCAAGTTTCCTGATGCTGCTGGCCAAGCCAACTATAAAGTGCAATTCCATGAATATGGGCACTTCCCAGAGTATATTACGGTGAGAAACATGGTCTACTAATAGTTACTACATAGTAATATGATCTACTAATAGTTACTACATAGTAATATACAACTATAAAGTGCAATTCTATGAATATGGGCAGTTCCCAGGAGTGATTGGCTGGTTAGATGGATGTCATGTTCCCATCAAGTGTCCATCAACTCCTGATGCTGAGGAGTACCGTAACCATAACAACTGGTTTTCCATCACCTCCTGATGCTGAGGAGTACAGTAACCATAACAACTGATTTTCCATCAACTCCTGATGCTGAGGAGTACCGTAACCGTAACAACTGGTTTTCCATCAACTCCTGATGCTGAGGAGTACCGTAACCATAACAACTGCTTTTACATCAACTCCTGATGCTGAGGACTACCGTAACCGTAACAACTGGTTTACCATCAACTCCTGATGCTGAGGAGTACCGTAACCATAACAACTGGTTTTACCATCAACTCCTGCTGCTGAGGAGTACCGTAACCATAACAACTGGTTTTCCTTCAACTCCTGATGCTGAGGAGTACCGTAACCATAACAACTGGTTTTCCATCAACGCCTGATGCTGAGGAGTACCGTAACCATAACAACTGATTTTCCATCAATCCTGATGCTGAGGACTACCGTAACCGTAACAACTGGTTTACCATCAACTCCTGATGCTGAGGAGTACCGTAACCATAACAACTGATTTTACCATCAACTCCTGCTGCTGAGGAGTACCGTAACCATAACAACTGGTTTTCCTTCAACTCCTGATGCTTAGGAGTACCGTAACCATAACAACTGGTTTTCCATCAACGCCTGATGCTGAGGAGTACCGTAACCATAACAACTGGTTTACCATCAACTCCTGATGCTGAGGACTACCGTAACCGTAACAACTGGTTTACCATCAACTCCTGATGCTGAGGAGTACCGTAACCGTAACAACTGCTTTTCCATCAACTCCTGATGCTGAGGAGTACCGTAACCATAACAACTGATTTTCCATCAACTCCTGATGCTGAGGACTACCGTAACCGTAACAACTGGTTTACCATCAACTCCTGATGCTGATGAGTACCGTAACCATAACAACTGGTTTTACCATCAACTCCTGCTGCTGAGGAGTACCGTAACCATAACAACTGGCTTTCCTTCAACTCCTGATGCTGAGGAGTACCGTAACCATAACAACTGGTTTTCCATCAACACCTGATGCTGAGGAGTACCGTAACCATAACAACTGGTTTACCATCAACTCCTGATGCTGAGAAGTACCGTAACCATAACAACTGGTTTTCCATCACCTCCTGATGCTGAGGAGTACAGTAACCATAACAACTGATTTTCCATCAACTCCTGATGCTGAGGAGTAACGTAACCGTAACAACTGGTTTTCCATCAACTCCTGATGCTGAGGAGTACCGTAACCATAACAACTGATTTTCCATCAACTCCTGGTGCTGAGGACTACCGTAACAACTGGTTTACCATCAACTCCTGATGCTGAGGAGTACCGTAACCGTAACAACTGGTTTTCCATCAACTCCTGATGCTGAGGAGTACCGTAACCGTAACAACTGGTTTTCCATCAACTCCTGATGCTGAGGAGTACCGTAACCATAACAACTGGTTTTACCATCAACTCCTGCTGCTGAGGAGTACCGTAACAACTGGCTTTCCTTCAACTCCTGATGCTGAGGAGTACCGTAACCATAACAACTGGTTTTCCATCAACGCCTGATGCTGAGGAGTACCGTAACCATAACAACTGGTTTACCATCAACTCCTGATGCTGAAGGAGTAACCGTAACCAGTAACAACTGGTTTTCCATCACCTCCTGATGCTGAGGAGTACAGTAACCATAACAACTGATTTTCCATCAACTCCTGATGCTGAAGAGTACGTACCGTAACAACTGGTTTTCCATCAACTCCTGATGCTGAGGAGTACCGTAACCATAACAACTGATTTTCCATCAACTCCTGATGCTGAGGAGTACCGTACCAGTAACAACTGGTTTACCATCAACTCCTGATGCTGAGGAGTACCGTAACCATAACAACTGATTTTCCATCAACTCCTGATGCTGAGGAGTACCGTAACCATAACAACTGGTTTACCATCAACTCCTGATGCTGAGGAGTACCGTAACCATAACAACTGGTTTTCCATCAACTCCTGATGCTGAGGAGTACCGTAACCATAACAACTGGTTTACCATCAACTCCTGATGCTGAGGAGTACCGTAACCATAACAACTGGTTTTCCATCAACTCTTGATGCTGAGGAGTACAGTAACCATAACAACTGGTTTACATCAACTCCTGATGCTGAGGAGTACCGTAACATACAACTGGTTTTCCTATCAACTCCTGATGCTGAGGAGTACCGTAACCGTAACAACTGGTTTTCCATCAACTCCTGATGCTGAGGAGTACCGTAACCATAACAACTGGTTTTACCATCAACTCCTGCTGCTGAGGAGTACCGTAACCATAACAACTGGCTTTCCTTCAACTCCTGATGCTGAGGAGTACCGTAACCATAACAACTGGTTTTCCATCAACGCCTGATGCTGAGGAGTACCGTAACCATAACAACTGGTTTACCATCAACTCCTGATGCTGAGGAGTACCGTAACCATAACAACTGGTTTTCCATCACCTCCTGATGCTGAGGAGTACAGTAACCATAACAACTGATTTTCCATCAACTCCTGATGCTGAGGAGTAACGTAACCGTAACAACTGGTTTTCCATCAACTCCTGATGCTGAGGAGTACCGTAACCATAACAACTGATTTTCCATCAACTCCTGGTGCTGAGGACTACCGTAACAACTGGTTTACCATCAACTCCTGATGCTGAGGAGTACCGTAACCGTAACAACTGGTTTTCCATCAACTCCTGATGCTGAGGAGTACCGTAACCGTAACAACTGGTTTTCCATCAACTCCTGATGCTGAGGAGTACCGTAACCATAACAACTGGTTTTACCATCAACTCCTGCTGCTGAGGAGTACCGTAACCATAACAACTGGTTTTCCATCAACGCCTGATGCTGAGGAGTACCGTAACCATAACAACTGGTTTACCATCATCTCCTGATGCTGAGGAGTACCGTAACCATAACAACTGGTTTTCCATCACCTCCTGATGCTGAGGAGTACAGTAACCATAACAACTGATTTTCCATCAACTCCTGATGCTGAGGAGTACAGTAACCGTAACAACTGGTTTTCCATCAACTCCTGATGCTGAGGACTACCGTAACAACTGGTTTACCATCAACTCCTGATGCTGAGGAGTACCGTAACCGTAACAACTGATTTTCCATCAACTCCTGATGCTGAGGAGTACCGTAACCATAACAACTGGTTTTCCATCAACTCCTGATGCTGAGGAGTACCGTAACCATAACAACTGGTTTCCATCAACGCCTGATGCTGAGGAGTACCGTAACCATAACAACTGGTTTACCATCAACTCCTGATGCTGAGGAGTACCGTAACCATAACAACTGGTTTTCCATCACCTCCTGATGCTGAGGAGTACAGTAACCATAACAACTGATTTTCCATCAACTCCTGATGCTGAGGAGTACCGTAACCATAACAACTGGTTTACCATCAACTCCTGATGCTGAGGAGTACCGTAACCATAACAACTGGTTTTCCATCACCTCCTGATGCTGAGGAGTACAGTAACCATAACAACTGATTTTCCATCAACTCCTGATGCTGAGGAGTACCGTAACCATAACAACTGATTTTCCATCAACTCCTGATGCTGAGGAGTACCGTAACCATAACAACTGGTTTTCCATCAACTCCTGATGCTGAGGAGTACCGTAACCATAACAACTGGTTTCCATCAACGCCTGATGCTGAGGAGTACCGTAACCATAACAACTGGTTTACCATCAACTCCTGATGCTGAGGAGTACCGTAACCATAACAACTGGTTTTCCATCACCTCCTGATGCTGAGGAGTACAGTAACCATAACAACTGATTTTCCATCAACTCCTGATGCTGAGGAGTACCGTAACCATAACAACTGATTTTCCATCAACTCCTGATGCTGAGGAGTACCGTAACCGTAACAACTGGTTTTCCATCAACTCTTGATGCTGAGGAGTACCGTAACAACTGGTTTACCATCAACTCCTGATGCTGAGGAGTACCGTAACCGTAACAACTGGTTTTCCATCAACTCCTGATGCTGAGGAGTACCGTAACCGTAACAACTGGTTTTCCATCAACTCCTGATGCTGAGGAGTACCGTAACCATAACAACTGGTTTTACCATCAACTCCTGCTGCTGAGGAGAACCGTAACCATAACAACTGGCTTTCCTTCAACTCCTGATGCTGAGGAGTACCGTAACCATAACAACTGGTTTTCCATCAACGCCTGATGCTGAGGAGTACCGTAACCATAACAACTGGTTTACCATCATCTCCTGATGCTGAGGAGTACCGTAACCATAACAACTGGTTTTCCATCACCTCCTGATGCTGAGGAGTACAGTAACCATAACAACTGATTTTCCATAAACTCCTGATGCTGAGGAGTAACGTAACCGTAACAAATGGTTTTCCATCAACTCCTGATGCTGAGGACTACCGTAACAACTGGTTTACCATCAACTCCTGATGCTGAGGAGTACCGTAACCGTAACAACTGATTTTCCATCAACTCCTGATGCTGAGGAGTACCGTAACCATAACAACTGGTTTTACATCAACTCCTGATGCTGAGGACTACCGTAACCTTAACAACTGCTTTACCATCATCTCCTGATGCTGAGGAGTACCTTAACCATAACAACTGGTTTTACATCAACTCCTGATGCTGAGGAGTACCGTAACTATAACAGCTGGTTTTCTTACTACATAGTAATATGTTCAGAGGATATTAGGATGAGAAACATGGTCTACTAATAGTAACTAGATAGTAATATGGTTTACTAATAGTTACTACATAGTAACATGGTCTACTAATAGTTACTACATAGTATCATGGTCAGAGGATATTAGGTTGAGAAACATGGTCTACTAATAGTAACTACATAGTAAAATGTTCTACTAATAGTTACTACATAGTAACATGGTCTACTAATAGTTACTACATAGTAACATGGTCAGAGGATATTAGGGTGAGAAACATGGTCTACTAATAGTAACTACATAGTAAAATGGTCTACTAATAGTTACTACATAGTAACATGGTCTACTAATAGTTACTACATAGTAATATGGTCTACTAGTAGTTACTACATCGTAATATGGTCTACTAATAGTTACTACATAGTAATATGGTCTACTATTAGTTACTGCATAGTAAAATGGTCAACGAATAGTTACTACATAGTAATATGATGTACTAATAGTTACTACATAATAATATGGTTAGAGGATTTTAGGGTGAGAAACATGATCTACTAATAGTAACTAGATAGTAATATGGTTTACTAATAGTTACTACATAGTAACATGGTCTACTAATAGTTACTACATAGTATCATGGTCAGAGGATATTAGGGTGAGAAACATGGTCTACTAATAGTAACTACATAGTAACATGGTCTACTAATAGTTACTACATCGTAATATGGTCTACTAGTAGTTACTACATAGTAATATGGTCTACTAATAGTTACTACATAGTAATATGGTCTACTAATAGTTACTACATAGTAATATGGTCTACTAATAGTTACTACATAGTAACATGGCCTACTAATAGTTACTACATAGTAACATGGCCTACTAATAGTTACTACATAGTAACATGGTCTACTAATAGTTACTACATAGTAACATGGTCTACTAATAGTTACTACATAGTAATATGGTCTACTAATAGTTACTACATAGTAACATGGTCTACTAATAGTTACTACATAGTAACATGGTCTACTAATAGTTACTACATAGTAACATGGTCAGAGGATATTAGGGTGAGAAACATGGTCTACTAATAGTTACTACATAGTAACATGGTCTACTAATAGTTACTACATAGTAACATGGCCTACTAATAGGTACTACATAGTAACATGGTCTACTAATAGTTAATACATAGTAACATGGTCTACTAATAGCTACTACATAGTAACTTGGTCAGAGGATATTAGGATGAGAAACATGGTCTACTAATAGTTACTATATAGTAACATGGTCTACTAATAGTTACTACATAGTAACATGGTCTACTAATAGTTACTACATAGTAACATGGTCTACTAATAGTTACTACATAGTAACATGATCTACTAATAGTTACTACATAGTAATATGGTCTACTAATAGTACTACATAGTTACTACATAGTAATATGGTCTACTAATAGTTACTACATAGTAATATGGTCTACTAATAGTTACTACATAGTAATATGGTCTACTAATAGTTACTACATAGTAATATGGTCTACTAATAGTTACTACATAGTAACATGATCTACTAATAGTTACTACATAGTAACATGGTCTACTAATAGTTACTACATAGTAATATGGTCTAGTAAGTTACTACATAGTAATATGGTCTACTAATAGTTACTACATAGTAATATGGTCTACTAATAGTTACTACATAGTAACATGATCTACTAATAGTTACTACATAGTAACATGGTCTACTAATAGTTACTACATAGTAATATGGTCTACTAATAGTTACTACATAGTAATATGGTCTACTAATAGTTACTACATAGTAATATGATCTACTAATAGTTACTACATAGTAACATGGTCTACTAATAGTTACTGCATATTAACATGGTCGACTAATAGTTACTACATAGTAATATGGTCAGAGGATATTAGGGTGAGTAACATGGTCTACTAATAGTTACTACATAGTAACATGGTCTACTAATAGTTACTACATAGTAATATGGTCTACTAATAGTTACTACATAGTAATATGGTCTAGTAATAGTTACTACATAGTAACATGGTCTACTAATAGTTACTACATAGTAATATGGTCAGAGGATATTAGGGTGAGAAACATGGTCTACTAATAGTAACTACATAGTAACATGGTCTACTAATAGTTACTACATCGTAATATGGTCTACTAGTAGTTACTACATAGTAATATGGTCTACTAATAGTTACTACATAGTAATATGGTCTACTAATAGTTACTACATAGTAATATGGTCTATTAATAGTTACTACATAGTAACATGGCCTACTAATAGTTACTACATAGTAACATGGCCTACTAATAGGTACTACATAGTAACATGGTCTACTAATAGTTACTACATAGTAACATGGTCTACTAATAGTTACTACATAGTAACATGGTCAGAGGATATTAGGGTGAGAAACATGGTCTACTAATAGTTACTACATAGTAACATGGTCTACTAATAGTTACTACATAGTAATATGGTCTACTAATAGTTACTACATAGTAACATGGTCTACTAATAGTTACTACATAGTAACATGGTCTACTAATAGTTACTACATATTAACATGGTCAGAGGATATTAGGGTGAGAAACATGGTCTACTAATAGTTACTACATAGTAACATGGTCTACTAATAGTTACTACATAGTAACATGGCCTACTAATAGGTACTACATAGTAACATGGTCTACTAATAGTTACTACATAGTAACATGGTCTACTAATAGGTACTACATAGTAACATGGTCTACTAATAGTTACTACATAGTAACATGATCTACTAATAGTTACTACATAGTAATATGGTCTACTACTAGTACTACATAGTTACTACATAGTAATATGGTCTACTAATAGTTACTACATAGTAATATGGTCTAGTAATAGTTACTACATAGTAATATGGTCTACTAATAGTTACTACATAGTAATATGGTCTACTAATAGTTACTACATAGTAATATGGTCTACTAATAGTTACTACATAGTAACATGATCTACTAATAGTTACTACATAGTAACATGATCTACTAATAGTTACTACATAGTAACACGGTCTACTAATAGTTACTACATAGTAATATGGTCTAGTAATAGTTACTACATAGTAATATGGTCTACTAATAGTTACTACATAGTAATATGGTCTACTAATAGTTACTACATAGTAACATGATCTACTAATAGTTACTACATAGTAACATGGTCTACTAATAGTTACTGCATAGTAACATGGTCTACTAATAGTTACTACATAGTAATATGGTCTACTAATAGTTACTACATAGTAATATGGTCTACTAATAGTTACTACATAGTAATATGATCTACTAATAGTTACTACATAGTAACATGGTCTACTAATAGTTACTGCATATTAACATGGTCTACTAATAGTTACTACATAGTAATATGGTCAGAGGATATTAGGGTGAGTAACATGGTCTACTAATAGTTACTACATAGTAACATGGTCTACTAATAGTTACTACATAGTAATATGGTCTAGTAATAGTTACTACATAGTAATATGGTCTACTAATAGTTACTACATAGTAACATGGTCTACTAATTGTTACTACATAGTAATATGGTCAGAGGATATTAGGGTGAGAAATATGATCTACTAATAGTTACTACATAGTAATATGGTCTACTAATAGTTACTACATAGTAACATGGCCAGAGGATATTAGGGTGAGAAACAGATGTACCCATGACTGAGGCAGATGTGCTCATGGCTGAGGTTAACCTTTCATGCATGGTCGTCTTCTTTGTTCTCTGCTGAAAGGTGGTGGCAGCATCTTCTCTCAGGGATGCTATAGCAGATGTGGAGGGAACACACTCGCTGTGTAATGGCTCTTCCAACCTGTTCACATTACACACTCACTGTGTACTGGCTCTTACATCCTGTTCACATTCCACCCTCACTGTGTTCTGGCTCTTCCAACCTGTTCACATTACACCCTCACTGTCTACTGGCTCTTCCAACCTGTTCACATTCCACCCTCACTGTGTACTGGCTCTTCCAACCTGTTCACATTCCACCCTCACTGTCTACCGGCTCTTCCAACCTGTTCACATTCCACCCTCACTGTGTACTGGCTCTTCCAACCTGTTCACATTCCACCCTCACTGTGTACTGGCTCTTCCAACCTGTTCACATTCCACCCTCACTGTGTACTGGCTCTTCCAACCTGTTCAAATTCCTTTCCTCTGGAAAAAGAACACGGTTAGAAGCACAAATAAACTCATATGGTCCTTAGAATGAATAAGAATAAAGATTGACTCAGACAGTGGAATATATTTACCAAAGGAAGTAACAAGTTTACTGTCTTTGGTATATGTACCATTTGTGCTCAGTTCTTCATTTGAACTGTCCAAATGGTCATCGTCCGGTGTACCATCCAGAGGTCGGTCATCGTCCGGTGTACCATCCAGAGGTCGGTCATCGTCCGGTGTACCATCCAGAGGTCGGTCATCGTTCGGTGTACCATCCAGAGGTCGGTCATCGTCCGGTGTACCATCCAGAGGTCGGTCATCGTCCGGTGTACCATCCAGAGGTCGGTCATCGTCCGGTGTACCATCCAGAGGTCGGTCATCGTCCGGTGTACCATCCAGAGGTCGGTCATCGTCCGGTGTACCATCCAGAGGTCGGTCATCGTCCGGTGTACCATCCAGAGGTCGGTCATCGTCAGGTATACCATCCAGAGGTCGGTCATCGTCTGGTATACCATCCAGAGGTTGCTGCTGCTCTATTATTTCAGACAGGTGTCGTGGCAATTTCCTGTATTACCAAATGATGAGAGAGCAAACCACACACCAGTCAGAGTTATACTTAAACTTCACCTTTAATAATAATTAAGCTTTTGCAATAGCATTTGACTTTCAACATTTCAGTATCTCTAATGAAAAGTTGAGAGTGCCCAACATAATGGCAACTGAGATCTTTTATAGCAAAGATCCACCCCCTAGTCGACATGACAAACCACAGATAGGAACTGTTCACAAAGAAAGACTTTTACTTGAGAGAGGAGTATCCCATAGCTAGACAGCATTCGCTATAAATTATCGTTCAGTTTGGTCTCCTAAACAAGGTTCTTATCTCGTTCTTGGTACTTTATAGCACTAAAACATTACCTCATCCAATGGCATATATCAATTGTCAATTCTAGATACTCCCATCTCAAATACACCCCAACCTGGGCAAACTCACTGAAGACAGTGAGCCTCTTAGGTCATATATTAGGTCAAGATAAGGGCAACCTCAGCGGGGACATACAATGGTTCCAGACACTGCCATACTCCTCCTCCCAATGAGAAAAGGAGGGAGTGACTGGCATAAAGACATTGTATGAGATAACTAACTGGTTCCCCATTAATCACGCCATCCCTTCACATGGTTTAGGAATAGTTACAGACACATTCCCATAAGAAGACAATGTTCCATTCTGTCCTCCTCCCCTTCTGATATTCTGCATAGCACCACATGGTTTAACAGATACATTGACATATGAAGACAAGCCTGACCTCTCCCCTCTCTGGGCCCCAAGTGACTAAGCCCTAGCTGAGAAGTGATAACTGCAACTGCCAACCCTATAGTCCAAAGGGAAATATTCTAATGACAAGTATCTCACAAGCATATTATGAAAATAAAACATCTTATCTATGTTACCCAACTAATTCTGATTCATCCCCAACACAGGAAGTCACTCAATTCATCAGTGTTGTCTTGTTTTGGTGGCCCACCACCAGTAGTAAATCGCTCTCTTCTGATCTCTGCTTTCTCTCTTTTTAAAGCCAGTTTAAGGTTCTTCCACAGAGTCTATAAAAGGCAGATATCATTTAATAATAGAAGTGATGTCACAAAAATATGAATATGAAATGTGAAATCCTGATAATAATGCAGATATCTCACCTGAAGGTTTTGTACTCTTCTTGTGGTCACATTTCCATTGAATTCACAGCAAATTGCAGCCCAACCTGCTTGTTCTACTGCTCAGTAGCAGCAGTGTGGTTTTACCTTCGATAACTGGATGGTTGAACAACATTTGTTTCGGAGTGTTTTTTCATGCATACTAAAGTTTTTTTGAACAAATTATTTTTGCCTCTGTCATTGTTTCGTCTCAAGATTCACACCAGTATTGGTGTTTTCTATTCTGGGTTTTAATGAGAACCATTAGACCAACAGCATGTGTTCATATTGAACCTAATCAGGATTAACCCAGGTGTTCATACTGAACCTAATCAGGATTAACCCAGGTGTTCATATGGAACCTAATCAGGATTAACCCAGGTGTTCATATGGAACCTAATCAGGCTTAACCCAGGTGTTCATACGTAACTTAATCAGGATTAACCCAGGTGTTCATACTGAACCTAATCAGGTTTAACTCAGTTGTTCATACTGAACCTAATCAGGATTAACTCAGGTGTTCATACTGAACCTAATCAGGATTAACCCAGGTGTTCATACTGAACCTAATCAGGATTAACCCAGGTGTTCATACTGAACCTAATCAGGCTTAACCCAGGTGTTCATACTGAACCTAATCAGGATTAACCCAGGTGTTCATACTGAACCTAATCAGGATTAACTCAGGTGTTCATACTGAACCTAATCAGGATTAACACAGGTGTTCATACTGAACCTAATCAGGATTAACACAGGTGTTCATACTGAACCTAATCAGGCTTAACCCAGGTGTTCATACTGAACCTAATCAGGCTTAACCCAGGTGTTCATACTGAACCTAATCAGGCTTAACCCAGGTGTTCATACTGAACCTAATCAGGATTAACCCAGGTGTTCATACTGAACCTAATCAGGATTAACCCAGGTGTTCATACTGAACCTAATCAGGCTTAACCCAGGTGTTCATACTGAACCTAATCAGGATTAACCCAGGTGTTCATACTGAACATAATCAGGATTAACCTAGGTGTTCTCATTTAGGCTTACTTACCTGACTCCAGGACTCCAGTCTCCGACTAACTAAGCCAAATTTAAGCCACATACTTTTCAGTTTCAACAAATGCACTGGGTTGGTTGAAAAGTGAAACTGTTTTGACATAGTGGAAGATACACTGAATTGATACTGTTTTTCATACTAAGATGGACTAAAATATGTGCTCATTGGTTATGCAAGAGGGCGGCAGGTAGCCCAGTGGTTAGAGCTGACAAGGTAAATATATGTTGTTCTGCTCCTGAACAAGGCAGTTAACCCACTGTTCCCTGGTAGGCAATCATTGTAAATAAGAATTTGTTCTTAACTGACTTGCCTAGTTAAACAAAGGTTAAATAAAATTAAAATTAAGTATGTTGATTGTCAGTCATGAGGTTCATTTGTTTTGCAATATGTTCAAATCAAATCAAGCTTTATTTACACAGCACATTTCAGACATGGAACGCAATGGCTTCACAGGAAAAAACAAATAAAAAACAATGAAAATAAACATAAATATTTACTACACAACAAACATAAGAGGATAAAAAATAGAAGATTAACAACTGAAAGACTAATGAGCATCCTAAGGAAAATCCATTGATTAAAATATTAACAATTGGATGCAACATTCAACCATAAGGAGATGGACAAGCCAGCACAGGTGTAACACACTGACTAACGAGGTGACACCAATCAATCTTCTAGAAAACAGCTAGCTACATTTGGGAGTGTTGCATTTTGATTCAAGTGGGTCGTGTCGTGGAAATTCAGTACTTCGAGAGACTTGGTCATTTCTTCAAACAATCATCTTTATTTAACATTGATTAATTATTGCAATAATGAAAACGTCAGCCCAACAGTCTTAACTGACTGTTAGTCAGAGAGCCAACCCTTTACAGACAATGCAGTTTATATAGCTAATACCCAGAATGCTTGGTTCCACCCCTCCCATATATACTGGCCTAATATCCCTTCCCGCCCCAGCTCAGTACCACCAGTGCCTACACCACGCACCAGGCTTCCAGTGCGTCTCCAGAGCCCTGTTCCTCCTCCACGCACTCTCCCTGTGGTGCGTGTCTCAAACTCAGTGCCTCCAGTTTCGGCACCACGCATCAAGCCTCCTGTGCGTCTCCAGAGCCCTGTACACACTGTTCCTTCTCCCCGCACTCGCCCTGAGGTGCGTGCCCTCAGCCCGGTACCTCCAGTTCCGGTACCACGCACCAGGCCTATAGTGCGCATCGAGAGTCCAGTGTGCCCTGTTCCTGCTCCCCGCACTAGCCTTGAGGTGCGTGTCTCCAGTCCGGTACCACCAGTTCCGGCACCACGCACCAGGCCTACTGTGCGCCTCAGCAGGTCAGAGTCGGCTGTCTGCCCAACGCCGCCTGCACTGCTCGGCTGCCCAGCACCGTCTGAGCCATCCGTCTGCCCAGCACCGTCTGAGCCATCCGTCTGCCCAGCGCCGTCTGAGCCATCCGTCTGCCCAGCGCCGTCTGAGCCATCCGTCTGCCCAGCGCCGTCTGAGCCATCCGTCTGCCCAGCGCCTTCTGAGCCATCCGTCTGCCCAGCGCCTTCTGAGCCATCCGTCTGCCCAGCGCCTTCTGAGCCATCCGTCTGCCCAGCGCCTTCTGAGCCATCCGTCTGCCCAGCGCCTTCTGAGCCATCCGTCTGCCACGAGCCATTAGAGCCGCCCGTCTGTCCCGAGCCATTAGAGCCGTCCGTCAGTCAGGAGCCGCTAGAGCCGTCCGTCAGTCAGGAGCCGCCAGAGCCGCCAGCCAGTCAGGAGCTGCCAGAGCCGCCATCCAGTCAGGAGCTGCCAGAGCCGCCATCCAGTCAGGAGCTGCCAGAGCCGCCATCCAGTCAGGAGCTGCCAGAGCCGCCAGCCAGTCAGGAGCTGCTAGAGCCGCCAGCCAGTCAGGAGCTGCTAGAGCCGCCAGCCAGTCAGGAGCTGCCAGAACCGCCAGCCAGTCAGGAGCTGCCAGAGCTGCCCTACAGTCATGAGCTGCCCTCCAGTCATGAGCTGCCCTCCAGTCATGAGCTGCCCTCCAGTCATGAGCTGCCCTCCAGTCATGAGCTGCCTTCCAGTCATGAGCTGCCTTCCAGTCATGAGCTGCCTTCCAGTCATGAGCTGCATTCCAGTCATGAGCTGCCACTCAGTCATGAGCTGCCACTCAGTCATGAGCTGCCACTCAGTCCGGAGCTGCCACTCAGTCCGGAGCTGCCACTCAGTCCGGAGCTGCCACTCAGTCCGGAGCTGCCCCTCTGTCCTAAGCTACCTCTCTGTCCGGAGCTACCTCTCTGTCCGGAGCTACCTCTCTGTCCGGAGCTACCTCTCTGTCCGGAGCTACCTCTCTGTCCGGAGCTACCTCTCTGTCCGGAGCTACCTCTCTGTCCGGAGCTACCTCTCTGTCCGGAGCTACCTCTCTGTCCTGAGCTACCTCTCTGTCCTGAGCTACCTCTCTGTCCTGAGCTACCTCTCTGTCCTGAGCTACCTCTCTGTCCTGAGCTACCTCTCTGTCCTAAGCTACCTCTCTGTCCTGAGCTGTCTCCTCTATGTAGGAGGGGCCTTAGTGAAGGTTCCTGGACCATGGTCGGGGGCGAGGGTCGCCACTCAAAGGACGCTAAGGAGGGGGACAAAGACAGTGGTGGAGTGGTGTCCTCGTCCACCGCCGGAGCCGCCACCGCGGACAGATGCCCACCCAGACCCTCCCCTTGAGTTGTAGGGGTGCGCCCGGAGTTCGCACCTTGAGGGGGGGGGTTCTGTCACGTTCCTGACCTGTTTTCTGTTGTTTGGTATGTGTTTATTGGTCAGGGCGTGAGTTTTGGGTGGGCAGTCTATGTTTTCTGTTTCTATGTTGGTTTTGGGTTGCCTGGTATGGCTCTCAATTAGAGGCAGGTGTTTGACGTTTCCTCTGATTGAGAGTCATATTAAGGTAGGTTGTTCTCACTGTTTGTTTGTGGGTGATTGTTCCTGTGTCTGTGTAATCCACATGGGACTGTTTCGTTTGTTCGTTCGTTTTAGGTAGTCTGTTCCTGTTCTTGCGTCCTTCGTCTATGTAAGTTCGTTTGTTTCAGGTCTGTTGCCTTCGTTTATTGTTTTGTAGTTTGTTCTAGTGTTTTGTCAGAGTTTCGTCTGTTTTGAAATAAATCGTTATGTATTCATCACCCGCTGCGCCTTGGTCCGTTCATACACCACCAGACGAACGTTACAGTAACAGTCTTATTTTCAAAGTCTTTTCAATTACATTTTTGCTAGGTGGGATAGCCCAATGTCAAAACACAGTTTTAACATGTCTAAATCAATAACCAATATGCAGAAACAGTTTGTGATTTTGAAAACCTAAACATAAATGTGCTATGTACACAAACATCTGCCACAATAATCATATTGTATTTTTTTAAACAAGCAGCTTATAAACTGCATAAGCACCAAAAACGCTGTTGTTTTGACAAGTAGCAATAAATCACTAATATCGATTGGGGGGGAAATCAGGTTGTATGTGCTGTTGAAACTAACACAACTAAAAAAACACATGGAAATGGGAGATATGTTTTACCTCACTGGTTAGAGGACAACCTGCAGAAGACAGTCAGCTACATTTTGGAGTGATGCATTTAAATGTAGGGGGTCGCTAAACAAAGGAACGCAACACTTATTTGTCATCACTCCTCGATATCATGTTGAAATCATTTGCATGAGAGGGGGAGATGAGGTTGCACGTCCTGTTAAAACTAACAGCTAAAAAAACACATGGAATCTGGGAATAATGTGTATATCACTGGTTAGAGGACAACTTCTAGAAAACAGCTAGCTACATTTTGGAGTGTTGCATTTTGATTCAAGTGGGTCGTGTCGTGGAAATTCAGTACTTCGAGAGACTTGGTCATTTCTTCAAACAATCATCTTTATTTAACATTGATTAATTATTGCAATAATGAAAACGTCAGCCCAACAGTCTTAACTGACTGTTAGTCAGAGAGCCAACCCTTTACAGACAATGCAGTTTATATAGCTAATACCCAGAATGCTTGGTTCCACCCCTCCCATATATACTGGGGGGCACCAATAGCCACTTTGGGCTCATCCTGTCTTTATCTGCACCTGTCGTTATCTTAACCCCGGACCCTGGCCTAATATCCCAGATGTTATCTTAACCCCGGACCCTGGCCTAATATCCCAGATGTTATATTAACCCCGGACCCTGGCCTAATATCCCAGATGTTATATTAACCCCGGACCCGGGCCTAATATCCCAGATGTTATCTTAACTCCCGACCCTGGCCTAATATCCCAGATGTTATCTTAACCCCCGACCCTGGACTAATATCCCAGATGTTAACTTAACCCCCGACCCTGGCCTAATATCCCAGATGTTATATTAACCCCCGACCCTGGCCTAATATCCCAGATGTTATATTAACCCCCGACCCTGGCCTAATATCCCAGATGTTATCTTAACCCCCGACCCTGGCCTAATATCCCAGATGTTATCTTAACCCCGGATCCTGGCCTAATATCCCAGATGTTATATTAACCCCGGACCCTGGCCTAATATCCCAGATGTTAACTTAACATCTGGGATATTAGGCCAGGGTCGGGGGTTAACTTAACCCCAGACCCTGGCCTAATTTCCCAGATGCCAGGATGTCTAAGGACCATTGATGCCTTTGTTATACTCCTCTCTATCCCAGCTAAACATACACCATATCTTGTCTATGGAATGCAGGCTCAATCAGACCGGAGACATATGTCTCACATGCACCACTAATCATAGAATGGAATGTGGTTATTTAGTTTTAAATCTCTTCCCACATTGAGTACAGCTATAAGATTTCTCTCCTGTGTGTGTTCTCTGGTGTAATATCAGACTGGATGATTGAGTAAAACTCTTCCCACATTGGTTACAGTTACAAGGTTTCTCTCCTGTGTGCGTTCTCTGGTGTTTAGTCAGACCGCTAGATGTAACATATCTCTTCCCACATTGATCACAGCTATAAGGTTTCTCTCCTGTGTGCGTTCTCTGGTGTTTAGTCAGACCGCTAGATGTAACATATCTCTTCCCACATTGATCACAGCTATAAGGTTTCTCTCCTGTGTGTGTTCTCTGGTGTGATTTTAAACATCCTGAAGAAACAAAACACTTTCCACAGTCAGAGCAGCGGTGAGTTTTCTTCCCTGTGGGTCTCGGCTGGTGTTTCTTGGGGTGTTGTGATCTGGAGAGACTTTTTTCTGCCTCTTCAGCTTCATGATGTTGTTGAGGCTCCCCAGAGGATCCACGATAGTCCCGTCTCTCTCCCGTGTAAGCAACAAAGTCAGACATGGTTTAAGACCCACAACAGCAGAAATCCACTGTAAAAGGCGATGCCAACAGCGTAGCCATGTTGTACAACAATTGACGTCTGTAATGAATGTTAAAAGTATTTGACAATTGTCTTAAGACAGTCAAGTGAGAAAGTCCTATTTTGTCTTGTTTTCACATTAGTAGTAACATTGATGATTGTAGGCTAGAAGAAAGTTATTACAGTTGTTGAAATCCTAAGCACTGTGCCAGATGAGTTTGTCTCCAATATAGGCCCCTTTCTGTGTTTGCTAAAATTGCGACAAGGGTGATGCGCAAGCAATCTGGTTTCAGAAAGTCCTCCATGCTAATGAGGATACTACTATTTACCAAAATTGCTTCTAGTTTTTCACAATGTATTCAGAATATTACAGCTCATTATCAGCGCAAGATCAGGATGCTTCTCAAGGAAACTCACATTAAGCTCTGTGTCTATTCACTAATTCACCACCGTGGGGTCATAGGCTGACAGCAAAAATAGCCTCCATTTACAGTGCATTTCACATTACTTTTGGATTATAATTGTAAGGCTTGTTTGAATGTCCTGATTAATATAATGTTTGTGTTATTGTCAAAATTAACAACTTTATATTTAAAAACAACTTCAACCAGTAAAATGCTCTTTGGCTAGTTTTCCATCAGCCTGACAATGAGGGTTTGTACACTAAGTGTTTAACAAATTGGCCCATAACTTCACCTAACAAAAACATAGACCTACTGTTGTACCCATAGCTTCACCTAACAACATAGACCTACTGTAGGACCCATAACTTCAGCTAACAACAACATAGACCTACTGTAGGGCCCATAACTTCAGCTAACAACAACATAGACCTACTGTGTGACCCGTAACTTCACCTAACAGGATTATAAATAATTTAATATTTCAGGTGAAACATGGAAACTAAAATGTCTTTGTCATGACATTTCATAACCTGATCACCAGATAATTTTGTGAATAATCCCACTAGGCTACTCTTTAATGTGTTGTCATTCTAAATGTCCTGAATAAAGGAAAATAGCTCTGTGTGTTGTACAACAGCCTATCAATGTCTATATTCCATCAAGGAACAGTTCTCTACACATTATGAATAATGTGTAATTATTTTTAGAATCACATGACAGGATCCATTTGGGTGTTGTGAATCAACTTAAGGTGACTCTCGGTTAGAACCATTGGATTTAGCAAACTCTGAAATGATTTAGGATTTCTGTGCCCATGAAAATTGTTTTCCCTGCGTAACATAAGGAGACAGTAAATGTTACGTAGTTAGAATGCATTTCAGAAATCTGAATACAAAAAAACTGTCCGACAGCAGATCCAGTATTTAAGTTGAAGTTCATCATATGACAAGCTTAACTTCCTTCCATTCTGCTAGCAAACGTGCAATCTTTGGAAAATAAAATTGATGACCACAAAGACTAAACTACCAACGGAACATTCAAAACGGAGTCGTGGCTGAACAACAACATTATCAACATACAGCTGGATGGTTATACGCTGCACCGGCAGGATAGAACAGCGGCGTCTGGTAAGACAAGGGACGGCGGACTATGTATTTTGTAAATAACAGATGGTGCACGATATCTAAGGAAGTCTCGAGCTATTGCTTGCCTGAGGTAGAGTATCTCATGTTAAGCTGTAGACCACACGAGCTACCTAGAGAGTTTATCTGTATTTTTCGTAGCTGTTTTACATACCACCACAGACTGAGGCTGGCACTAAGACCGCATGGAATGAGCTGTATTCCGCCATAAACAAACAGGAAAACGCTCACCCAGAGGCAGTGGTCTTAGTAGCCGGGGACTTTAATGCAGGGAAACTTAAATCCGTCTTACCAAATTTCTATCAGCATGTTAAATGTGCAACCAGAGGGAAGATAACTCTGGACCACCTTTACTCCACACACAGAGATGCATACAAAGCTCTCCCCCCCCTTCATTTGGCAAATCTGACCATAATTTTATCCTCCTGATTCCTGCTTACAAGCAAAAATTAAAGCAGGAAGCACCAGTGACTCCATCAATACGAAAGTGGTCAGATGAAGCGGATGCAAAGCTACAGGACTGTTTTGCAGCACAGACTGGAATATGTTCCGGGATTCCTCTGATGGCATTCAGGAGTACACCACAACCGTCATTGGCTTCATCAATAAGTGCATCGATGACGTCGTCCCCACAGTGACCGTACGTACATACCCCAATCAGAAGCCATGGATTACAGGCAACATCCGCACTAAGCTAAAGGCTAGAGCTGCCGCTTTCAAGGAGCGGGACTCTAACCCGGAAGCTTATAAGAAATCCCGCTATGCCCTCTGACGAACCATCAAACAGGCAAAGTGTCAATACAGGACTAAGATCCAATCGCACTACATCGGCTCTGACGCTCGTTGGATGTGGCAAGGCTTGCAAACCATTACAGACTACAAAGGGAAGCACAGCCGATAGATGCCCAGTGACAGAAGAGCTAAACTACAGCAAATAACACTGAAACATGCATGAGAGCACCAGCTGTTCCGGAAGACTGTGTGATCATGCCCTACGCAGCCGATGTGAGTAAGACTTTTAAACAGTTCAACATTCACAAGGCTGTAGGGCCAGACGGATTACCAGGATGTGTACTGCGAGCATGCGCTGACCAACCGGCAAGTGTCTTCACTGATATTTTCAACCTCTCCCTGTCCGAGTCTGTAATACCAACATGTTTTAAGCAGACCACCACAGTCCCTGTGCCCAAGAACACTAAGGTAACCTGCCTAAATGACTACCGAACCATAGCACTGACGTCTGTAGCCATGAAGTGATTTGAAAGGCTGGTCACGGCTCACAACACCATTATCCCAGAAACCCAAGACCCACTCCAAGTTGCATACCGCCCTAACAGATCCACAGATGATGCAATCTCTGTTGCACTCCACACTGCCCTTTCCCACCTGGACAAAAGGAACACCTATGTGAGAAGGCTATTCATTAACTACAGCTCAGCGTTCAACACCATCGTGCCCTCAAAGCTAATCAATAAACTAAGGAACCTGGGACTAAACACCTCCCTCTGCAACTGGATCCTGGACTTCCTGACGGCCGCCCCCAGGTGGTAAGGGTAGGTAACAACGCTGATCCTCAACACAGGGGCCCCTCAGGGGTGCATGCTCAGTCCCCTCCTGTACGCCCTGTTCACTCATGACTGCACAGCCAGGCACGACTCCAACACCATCATTAAGTTTGCCGATGACACAACAGTGGTAGGCCTGATCAACGACAAGACAGCCTATAGGGAGGTCAGAGACCTGGCCGTGTGGTGCAAGGACAACAACCTCTCCCTCAACGTGATCAAGACTAAGGAGATGATTGTGGACTACAGGAAAAAGAGGACCGAGCATGCCCCCATTGTCATCGACGGGGCTGTAGTGGAGCAGGTCACCACATCACCAACAAACTAACATGGTCTAAGCACACCAAGACAGTTGTGAAAAAGGCACAACAAAACTTATTTCCCCTCAGGAGACTGAAAAGATTTGGCATGGGTCCTCAGATCCTCAAAAGGTTCTACAGCTGCACCATCGATAGCATCCCGACTGGTTGCATCACTGCCTGGTATGGCAACTGCTCGGCCTCTGAACGCGAGGCACTACAGAGGGTAGTGCGAATGGCCCAGTACATCACTGGGGCCAAGCTTCCTGCCATCCAGGACCTCTATACCAGGCTGTGTCAGAGGAAGGCCCTACCTCTTCTAAACAGCTTCTACCCCCAAGCCATAAGACTCCTGGACATCTAATCAAATGGCTACCCAGACTATTTGCATTGCGAATTTACGAAGGCACCCAAATGAAATGTCCAATGAGAAAGCACAACGACTAAGAACGACGTGAACAATCAGGTCAATAAACGTTGGGTAGTTAGTTAGAATATAGTTAATATACTAGCACGTTTGTAGCCAACTAACGTTAGGTAGCTAGCTGACATACTGGTACATAATGGCTGTAAAGATATACTATGCGGTTTGTAAGGATAATGTAGCTAAAATAACATGTAACTTATTTGAAAAGTCATTACTTTATTACATTGCTCAACATTTGTCATAATTAGTTAAAGCAGTTCATGTGTATCCGCTCTCTCGTCGGACTTCGGCTGCATATTTTCCTCAAATCTGAAAATGTTAAAGCCACGCCCATTTCCTGAAGAATTGCATTATGTGCCCAAATGCACAGAAAGTGTCCTTTGCATGTATACTTTGTATTTTGGCGAAAGTAGTACGACATCCAGGAACTTTTGGCATACTAACTATACCATACTATGACAAATAAGCATACTATATACTCAATTTACTTCACAAATAGTATGGTTAGTATGAGTATTCAAACACAGCTCAAGTCTCTGGGCAGCCATTTTGTTTCTGTTTAAAAACTAGGATGTCCCTTTAAAAAGGCCACACATCAATCAAACAATCTGCAGTTCAAACAATAACAAAGCTGTAATTCCACCACTGTTTGGTAATAGTAACTAGTTTCAAATTCATAAACAGACCTATGGATGCAAGGACTGACCATCCATGATATCAACATTATAGTTTTAACCATGTTGAGGCTATACAGTGTTAGTTTACATTTGGATTGTTTCTAAACATTGGAGTACAAAAAGCTTATTTGGGGTTCTGATGGGGTACAACAGTTGAACTAAGCACATGAGGCATGTGTTATATTCTTCAAGAATCAATGGCTAGAACTAAATAATTTAAAAGTCCAAATGTGGATGTAGCAATTGCATATTTCCCCTTTTACACATCAGGTTAACACTTGTAGAGCTTGTGCCTCTGTTTTTAAGACAGTACTTACGAGTGTTAATCAGGGCACGTTCATCATTAGAACCATTGGATGCCTTAAAATCTCCCCCTCCTCTTTCACTCCAAAAACTGCATCCTCCTCCTCCTCTCTGAACGCATCTTCCTCTTCTTTAACTGAAATGTCTTTCTCTTCTTCTTTAATTGTAACAGACTCACCCTCTACTTGTTTTCGTATTGTAACATCTTTCTCTTCCTCCTCCTCTTTCACGAGAGCTTCTTTCTCCGTCCAGCAGACCTCCTCTTCTTCAGCAGGAGGAGAGTAGTTTAGTGAACTCATGGTCGGGATTGTTTCAGTATGATATGTTGGATAAAGGAATAAAGACAGACACCAATGTCAAGTTCAATAGCCTTGTTAAGCATTGTACAAATCCCTACACGTGGAGTCTGGGGAACAGTCCAGCTAGTCGATTACCTATCAACTAGACTCCGTAACATCATCCTTTTCAATAGAAAGTGCAAACATATCAGCATAACATTGAGTTCTTAACAGTCAAGTCATAACAATTGAAAAGCATGACATTTTCTTTTTACTTCAGTTGTCATCTTCCTTCCTTTTTTTTTTTTTTTTTTTTTTATAAACAGAGGACAAGTTAACACAGTCTCTTGCTTACAGAGTGAGCCTGTCCGGTGGCTTGCACAGCCGACCCACCTGTGAGTAAGTATTGGCTCTGACAGGGGTAGGATTAGGGCCACGAGCTGGAGAGTTTGGTGGGGTAGAAGCCTCACCTTGAGTTGGCTCATGTCTCAATTCTGCACCCCTTACCCTTAGGCCTGGACTGTGATCCAGCTCATCTAGGTGAGTGTATGGCATGTTCTGGTTTGTCTGCTCTGCTACGCGCAGATCCAACCGATTGCGACAATAGAGGGAGCCACCAACATCCACCAGGTAAGAACGTGGTGCAACTCTCTGTAGGCATGTGCCCAGCCTCCAAAGTCCTGTGTGGTCTCCCGGCAGCGGTTTCATCCTTATAGTTTCACCCACCTCCAGCTCTGGTAGGTCTCGAGCAGTCCGGTCGTAGAAGCACTTAGCGAGCTGCTTTCTGTGACGCAGTTTGTCCGTGACGCCAACCATGACGCAGGGCTCAAGTAGCTTGTTAGCTACGGGGATAGTAGTCTTCAGACGTCTGGACAGAAGGCGTTGTGCTGGGCTGCTGTCCATGTTTTCGGTGGGTGTGTTCCTCCACTGTAAGATCGCTTTCCATGGGTCGTTGCTGTCGCGCAAGGCCCTGCTTAACAGGTTTTTTGCAATCCTGACAGCTGATTCTGCCTTGCCATTTGCTTTTGGGTGTCTTGGAGAGGAGGTCACGTGGTCAAACTCCCATTCTGAGGCGAAACGCTTGAACTGTGCAGTGAATTGTGGGCATTGTCCGTGATTACCTTGTCAGGCTGACCTTGCCTTGCAAACTGCGCCTTGCAGCGCTTTATGACCGTCTCTGCAGACAAGTCAGGGAGCAGTTCAATTTCCCAAAAGTCAGAGTAATGATCAACGATGAGAAGATAGTCCTTTTGTCTGTGGCTGAATAAGTCCATGCTGATGATTTGCCAGGCCCTTGTGGGCAGTTCGTGTGACATCATGGTTTCCTTTTGCTGTTCATGAGCGTACTCGTTGCATGTGGTACAGTTGCTGACAAAGTCTTTAATTTCTGCTTGCATGTTTGGCCAGTATAATGTTTCACGTGCCTGGCGGTAGCATGCGTCACCTCCAACGTGACTGGAGTGTATGCGGGTAAGCATCTCTGGAAGTAGTGATTTGGGAATAATGACCTTCTGACCTCTGAACAAGACGCCATTTTGCACACTGATCTCATCTCGAAAGGTCCAGTATTCTCTCACTGTGAAAGGTGTCTCCTCTTTCAGATATGGCCAACCTGCGAGAGCCATGGACTTCAGTGACTGTAGGTGTTCGTCCTTGTCAGTATGTTGCCTGATCTGGGCTAGGCGGTGATCTGTGACGTTTAAGTAGTCTGCCTGATTGATCTGTTGAACATCTTGTTGTTCCTGCTGTAGCGAACAGATGGCCTGCCGCTGATAGGCAGTGCCTCTACCTGTACATTGTGCTGTTGCCCTGCTCAGTGTGTCACTGATGTACATCTCTGGTCCTGGCTTGTAAATGACCTTCAGGCTGTAGTTTTGCAAAGTCAGCAGCATGCTTTGAAGCCTCTTGGGCGCGTTGAGGAGAGGTTTACTGAATATGGTAATGAGTGGTTTGTGGTCAGTTTCAGCAGTGACCAGCTCTCTACCATATAAGTAGTGATGGAATCGCTGGCAGGAGAAGAAGATGCTGAGGCACTCTTTCTCAATTTGTGCATAGTTTTGTTCGGTGGGGGTGAGCGCTCTCGAGGCAAACGCAACGGGCTGGCCTTCCTGCATAAGGCAGCATCCAAGTCCCCTTTGGCTAGAGTCGCTCTGGATTGTGACAGGCTTCGTGACGTCGTAGTAGCGCAACACTGGCATGGATGAAGCCAGAGATTTCATCTCCTGCACTGCGGCCTCGTGCTTGGGTAGCCAGTGCCATGGTGTGTCTTTGTCCAGCAACCGGCGCAGAGGCTCACAGACTGCTGATAGGTGTGGCATGAACTTTGCAAGATAGTTTGCAAAGCCGATGAGACGCTGTACTCCTTTTGCATCAGACGGGTTTGGCATGTCGAGGATCGCTTGGACCTTGTCTGGGTCTGGCTTCAGGCCTCTTGCCGAGAGAATGTGGCCATGGAAGTGGACGTCTTTCACCTTGAACTGCAGCTTCTTCAGGCCAAGACGAAGCTTAACTGATCGGCAGCGCTCCATCAGTTCCAGGAGCTTCACATCGTGGTCGCGTTCTGCTTCTTCGTCTGTTTCACCACAGCCTACGATCAGGATATCATCGGCGATGGGTTCAATGCCCTTGAGCCCAGCCAGTAACTCGTGCTGCTTGCGTTGGTATACCTCAGGCGCCACTGAGACACCAAACGGGAGCTTGAGCCAGCGTTTCCGACCCCAGGGGGTCCAGAAGGTAGTCATGACGCTGCTTTCTTCGTCCAGCTTGCATTGAAGGAATGCATCTCGGGCATCCACCAAGGTGAAAATCCTGGCCTTGGGAAGCTTATAGAGGACATCCTCTAGTGTCGGCATGATGTAGTGGGATCGTTTCAGTGCTTGGTTCAGATGCTTTGGGTCGATGCAGACCCTCAGCTTCTCTGTTTTTTTCACTATGACCATATTGCTGATCCAGTCAGTTGGTTCAGTCACAGATGTCATGTGGCCATCGGCCTCATACTTGTCCAGCTGGGCCTTCACAGCCACTTTCATTGCAATGGGCACATTGCGAGGAGCACACTAGACTGGAGTGATGCTCTCATCCACTTCAAAGTGTACCTCCCCAGGCACTGATTCAACGGGCATGTTGAATACATCGTCATATCTGCTGAACATGATCCACAATGTGCAGGTCATTTGGTACAGTGAACTGCATCAGTCCCAGGCGTTTGCATGTAGAGCCTGAGAGGAGAGGATTTTGACTGGTTTTCACAATCTCAAACTCCAGCTTGTGTTTGCGTCCCCGAATAACACATTCGGTCTCAAAGGTGCCCATAGAGCTCATTAGTTCTCCTGAGTACAGCTTTAGTCTAGTATCGCTGGGCAATAGATGTGTGTCAGGTGCCAGATTGATTTTGTCTTTGTAGCTCATTACGTTGCATGTAGCACCCGAATCCAGTTGACATTGTTGTTGCTTGTTGTGTAATCGTAGTGTCACAAACCATTTCTTCCCTCTTGAGTGTACAGCCCCAATGGATTCATGCATGTAAATGTCACTTTCACTGTTCAGCTCTGAACATTGAGTAACATCATCAACACAGTGAATCTTGCCCTCACTCACCCTTCTTTTGCTTTTGAGACACACTTTTGCAAAGTGATTATTAGTTCCACAAGCTCTGCATGGTTTTCCGTAGGCAGGGCAGTGCTCTTTGCCACGTGTGTGTGTATTCCCACAGTATTTACATGCTACGGGGCTCTCTGTGTTCACCGTTCGTGGTGAATTACTCTGCCTCGATTGGTTTTGTCTGAATGTCTGCCTAGCAACAGCGTGAACAGTATCAACGTCGGAGCGTGGGGTTTCCGTTTCCATTGCTCTCATTCTCATGTCAGTGACTTCAGCAGTGCGGCACATTTCGATGGCAGTTACTAATGTTAAGCCTCTCTCTCTCAGTAGACGCCGGCGCGTATTCTCATTTGCAATTCCCAGTACTATTTTGTCACGAATCAATTCATCTTTCAATCTCCCGTATTCACAAGTGGCGGATTTCTCTCTCAAACGGGTTACAAAGTTGTGTACTGACTCACCCTCTTCCTGTTTGCAGCTTCCGAAAACGAACCGCTCGTAAATTACGTTTCTGGCGGGTTTGAAGTAATTCTCCAATGCATCCAATATAGCCTTTGCATCACACTGTTGTCGTGCCGTGAGGGTGAGATTGTGCCGGTAGATATGCCTGCATTCGCTGCCCATTAAACTCCTCAGGGTTGCCGCTTGTACCTCGTTGGGTTTCTCATGTAGACCGGTCGCCAGCGCATAGTCCTCGAATTCATCCCTGAAGTTGTCCCAATTAGTATTCCAGTCCCCATGTGAGAACCATGTGATTTGGTGGCGGAATGTTCGCTGCCATAGCAATGGAATAGGAGATTTCTTTGCCTTCAGTCATGGAGGTAGGTAGTGATGCTAGCTAGCCAGCTAACAACGAGTTGATCAGTGTTGTGAGTAGGAAACGGCGTGTGTTCGCATATGGAACGTAACTGCACCTATACTGTACTTAGCTACAAAAATAACAAACGTGTGTTTTCCGAGCCACTTCTGATACCATGTTTCAGTATGATATGTTGGATAAAGGAATAAAGACAGACACCAATGTCAAGTTCAATAGCCTTGTTAAGCATTGTACAAATCCCTACGCGTGGAGTCTGGGGAACAGTCCAGCTAGTCGATTACCTATCAACTAGACTCCGTAACAGGGATGTTAGCTAGCTAGGCTAATGCTAACTTAACCAGCCCGCTAGCTGATTAATAACAACAACACTGTAAATATGAAATTAAATAGGATAACAAACTAGACGACAGAAGTGGGTTTAAAGCACAGTGGCTAATATACACTAAAGCGTCGAAATAGCTTAATTGGTTCAGCAATTTTGGCTAGCAAGCTACCGAGATGGCTAACTAACTGTTGCTGCTGTTGAAAAAAGCGTTCCGTCCACTAGAATATACGTCACACTAACAGCATCGCCTTAAAGCCCCACATGATGTATTGTTACACCATGTAGGAGCAGCAAAGACCTACAGTAGCTGGCTACTTATTTAGATTTAGTTTGACTTAATGAAACTGACTTAAATGTGCTGTAATAAAAAAAAAATATTCGCACTACTCAATCAACACATTCAGGTCTTTGTATGTCTCAATATAATAGTATTATTTAATTAAATCCATATAATCTTTGTCTGAAAATAAAATATGATCCTCAACTGCGTTTCCCACTCCAGTCAGCAGACGGCGATGTGCGTCTTTCAGGCGATGCTGCTAGCGTGACGTATAATCTAGTGGACGGTTCTTCATAAACAGCTAGTCAACCACCTCGGTAGCTTGCTAGCCAACATAGCCGAAAGATTCAAGCTATTTATACGCTTTCAGTCTATATTACCTACTGTGTTTTAGACACACTTCTGTCGTATCTACTTGTTAACCTATTTAATTTAATATTTACGTTGTTTTTAATTAGTCAGCTATAGTAGCTGACAGGTTAAGTTAGCACTAGCCTAGTCGCTAATGATAGCTAGCTAGCTAACATCCCCGAACATGAGCTCCCTAAACTACTCCCCTCCTGTTAAAGAACATGAGGTCTGCTGGACGGAGAAAGAAGCTCTGGGGCTGAACATTGTCGTGAAAGAGGAGGAGGAAGAAGAGGACGTTACTGTGAAAAAAGAAGTTGGGGGTGAGGCTGTTACAGTGAAAGAAGAAGAGAAAGACTCGTTCAGAGTGAAAGAGGAGGAGAATGTTACAGTAAAAGAAGAAGAGGAAGGGAAAGAGGAGGATGTAGTTTTTGGAGTGAAGAAGGAAGGAGAGATTACTGTCACATTGAAAGATGAAGAGGATGAGATTGGAGATCTGATTAACACCAGTAAGTACTGCCTTAAATTTGTTTTTAACTTTGGATATTCGGAGTTGGCTAGTCAATACCTCTTCAACGGAGGACCCTGGGATGATGACTGGTATGTCTAGAATCAGACGACGTAGAGAGCAAGCTACCCCTTGTTTTCTCTGTTCCGTTTCCAAAAAAGTGACTTAACATACACCCTTCTCAAATATATATATCTGCTGACCGCAGACTGGGGGGAACGGCATGTAGTGATTTTAATGTAGTGATGTTTTACTACACACCGTGCCCCCCAATAGTGCCATGCGAGAGTCGGGTTGGCTACACCAAAGATTATGGATATACTGTCAAGATGTCTCTGCCCTAACAAGGGGAGTCGTTGTCCACAAAGCGGCACTGCGGGTTGTCTAGCTCCCGCCTATCCTGTCTTTGGATTGGTGGATACATCTTATTATTGTAATCTATTGTTTATATTCTATGAGGGTTGTTGTCGTCAACCGCCTGTATTCAATGGAGAGAGATGCTAAGCTACTAGCATGAATATGCATAGCGATCTGGAGATAACTCCTATAGTGTTTTTATCAAAGTTGCTGGTGCGGCAGGCAGCCTAGTGCTTAGACCGTTGGGCCAGTAACCGAAAGGTTGTAAGATCGAATCCCCGAGCTGATAAGGTAAAAATCTGTCGTTCTGCCCCTGAACAAGGCAGTTAACCCACTGTTCCTACGCCGTCATTGAAAATAAGAATTTGTTCTTAACTGACTTGCCTAGTTAAATAACGTTTTTTGTTTAAAATTTCACGTGTCCACATAGCGATCTGGAGACAACTCCTATAGTGTTTTGTATCAAAGTTGTCGGTATGTCACGTGTCCACATAACAACTTAAGCATTATGAAACTTCTGTTGGATCAAGTAAACTTCACGTAGCAAATAAGCCATTCATTTTGTTGTTGACCAAATTCCACACTTTCCACATTGGGTTGATAATTGTTTCCACTTGGATACAACCAACTGTAGCCTACTGGCATGACCTAGAGAGATACAACCTACTGTAATCTACTGGCATGACCTAGAGAGATACAACCTACTGTAGCCTACTGGCATGACCTAGAGAGATACAACCACTTGGAGTTACAACCTACTGTAAGCTACTGGCATGTCCTAGAGAGATACAACCGACTGTAACCTACTGGCATGACCTAGAAAGATACAACCGACTGTAACCTACTGGCATGACCTAGAAAGATACAACCTACTGTAACCTACTGGCATGACCTAGAGTTACAACCTACTGTAACCTACTGGCATGACCTAGAGAGATACAACCTACTGTAGCCTACTGGCATGACCTAGAGAGATACAACATACTGTAGCCTACTGGCATGACCTAGAGAGATACAACCTACTGTAACCTACTGGCATGACCTAGAGAGATACAACCTACTGTAACCTACTGGCATGACCTAGAGAGATACAACCTACTGTAACCTACTGGCATGACCTAGAGAGATACAACCACTTGGAGTTACAACCTACTGTAAGCTACTGGCATGTCCTAGAGAGATACAACCAACTGTAACCTACTGGCATGACCTAGAAAGATACAACCTACTGTAACCTACTGGCATGACCTAGAGTTACAATCTACTGTAACCTACTGGCATGACCTAGAGAGATACAACCTACTGTAGCCTACTGGCATGACCTAGAGAGATACAACCTACTGTAGCCTACTGGCATGACCTAGAGAGATACAACCTACTGTAACCTACTGGCATGACCTAGAGAGATACAACCTACTGTAACCTACTGGCATGACCTAGAGAGATACAACCTACTGTAACCTACTGGCATGACCTAGAGAGATACAACCTACTGTAACCTACTGGCATGACCTAGAGAGATACAACCTACTGTAGCCTACAGGCATGACCTAGAGAGTTACAACCTACTGCAGCCTACTGGCATGACCTAGAGAGTTACAACCTACTGTAACCTACTGGCATGACCTAGAGAGTTACAACCACTTGGATTCAACCTACTGTAACCTACTGGCATGACCTAGAGAGATACAACCACTTGGATACAACCTTCTGCAGCCTACTGGCATGACCTAGAGAGTTACAACCTACTGTAACCTACTGGCATGACCTAGAGAGTTACAACCTACTGTAACCTACTGGCATGACCTAGAGTTACAACCTACTGTAGCCTACTGGCATGACCTAGAGAGTTACAACCACTTGGATACAACCTAGTGTAACCTACTGGCATGACCTAGATAGATACAACCTACTGTAGCTTACTGGCATGTCCTAGAGAGTTACAACCACTTGGAAACAACCTACTGTATCCTACTGCAGCCCTACTGGCATGACCTAGAGAGTTACAACCTACTGTAACCTACTGGCATGACCTAGAGAGTTACAACCACTTGGATTCAACCTACTGTAACCTACTGGCATGCCCTAGAGAGATACAGCCACTTGGATACAACCTTCTGTAGCCTACTGGCATGACCTAGAGAGTTACAACCTACTGTAACCTACTGACATGACCTAGAGAGTTACAACCTACTGTAACCTACTGACATGACCTAGAGAGATACAACCTACTGTAACCTACAGGCATGACCTAGAGAGATACAACCACTGGTATGCAAGCATTCTCACTTTTATGGGGTATTGTGATGTCATTATGAGGTATTGTCTGAAGATTGATCATTTAAAAAAATGTAATCCATTTTAGAATAAAGCTGTAACGTAACAAAATGTGTAAAAAGGGAAGGGATTTGAATGCATGTATGTTGTATGTTCTAGGGCTGTCCCAGATTTTTTTTTTTTAAATAGTATTTTATTTCTACCAATTGATTGGTTGAAATGTTATGACGTGTATTTTTCCATATAGACACACCCCATGTGTTTAATAAAATCAACCGTATGTGTTTAATAAAATCAACTGTCTGTGTTTAATAAAATCAACTGTATGTGCGGAACTTGAACTGAACTGATGCTTCAAGCGTTTAAGTAATTAAGACACACAAATGACTTGATTAAGCCAGAGATCAATATAACCAGAAGAAAATAACCAATTCCCGACCTGCTGCTGGCCTTCGTAAATTCTGACGTTATGCTCCTGAAGTTTCCGGTAAAATCTGCAAACTTTTTCCATTTGAAGTGCCAATTTATCTTACCATTTCTACCGAGGTACAACACCTGTTTGGCCCCGCCACTTCCTGGGTCGGTGAAGTGCGGTATTAAATTTAAGGAATAAATCCGACTCTCACGCTCATCACCTGTGGAAGGTGAGGCTTCCAGCGAGGTGTGGATTTAATAGTATGTTGTACCTAGTTTCCCTCCTTCAGAGAACAATAGTTATACTCATAACGTTACGCTTGTCATATGATGAACTTCAACTTAAATACTGGATCTTGCTGTGGGACAGTTTTTTGTATTCAGATTTCTGAAATGCACTCTAACTACGTAACATTTAGTGGCTCCTTATGTTACGCTGGGAAGACAGTTTTCATGGGCACAGAAATCCTAAATCATTTCAGAGTTTGCTAAATCCAATGGTTCTAACTGAGTCACCTTAAGTTGATTCACAACACCCAAACGCGGTTCTTCAATAATTACACATCATACTTAATACTGTAGCTGTTTAGTTACAGTCACATGTTCAACTATCATCAGCTGATCCAGGAAATCATTTTCTGCATGCCAGTCAAATGTGCTTCTTCATTCATTACTCTGGTAAAGACAGTTATGCCGTGCTCCACGTTGGATCCAACATCCCTAACAAATTTATGTTTATAATGTGTTATTATCTGCTCGATTTACAGTAGGGTCTCGTTAGTCTGTTTGCACGCAGAGATACTTAGCTCATAATGTGTAGAGAACTGTTCCTTGATGGATAGGCTATTGTACAACACACACAGCTATTTTCCTTTATTCAGGACATTTAGAATGACAACACATTACAGAGTAGCCTAGTGGGATTATTCACAAAATTATCTGGTGATCAGGTTATGAAATGTCATGACAAAGACATTTTAGTTTCCATGCTTCACCTGAAATATTAAATGATTTATAGTCCTAGGTGTATGTTGTTGTTAGGTGAAGTTATGGGTCCTACAGTAGGTCTATGTTATTGTTAGCTGAAGTTATGGGCCAATTTGTAAACACTTGGTGTTCAAACCCTCATTGTCAGGCTGATGGCAAAGAGCATTTTACTGGTTGAAGTGTTAAGTATAAAGCAGTTTATTTGCAACAATAACACAAACATTATATTAATCAAGACATTCAAACGAGCGTTACAATTATAATCCAAAAGATATGTGAAATGCACTCATAAGCAACCTGGAAATGGAGGCTATTTTTGCTGTCAGCCTATGAGAACTCCCCTGAGTTTTCTCCCACGGTGGTGAATTAGTAAATAGCGACAGATCTTAATGTGAGTTTCCTTGAGTAGCACTCCTGATCTTGCGCTGATAGTGAGCTGTAATATTCAGAATACATTGAGAAAAACTAAAATCTTTGCTCACCATTTTTGCTCCAGGCAGATATACTACGTCCATAACTAGCGGTTTCCTCATTAGCAGGGAGGAGTTTCTGCAATCAAATTGTTTGTGCATTGACCTCGTGCTGCAATTTTAGCTAACACAGAAAGGGGCTTATGTTGGAGACCAAAGGTCGTCTGGCACACTGCTTAGGATTTCAACAACTTTAGTGGTAACTAGAAATAAGTTATTAATGTGAAAACAAGACAAAATATGATTGTTGCTAACTTGACTGTCTTAATTGTCAAATAATTTAACAGACGTCAATTGTTGTACAACTTCATGGGTATGCTCTGGGCATCACCTTTTACCTCAAATAAACAGTGGTTTTCTGCTGTTGTGGCCTTTAACCATCTGTCTGACTTTGTCGTTCACACAGGAGAGAGACGGGACTATCGTGGGTCCTCTGGGGAGCTTCAACAACATCATGAAGCTGACGAGGCAGAGAAGAGTCTCTCCAGATCAGAACACCTCAAGAAACACCAGCAGAGACCCACAGGAAAGAAACCCCACTGCTGCTCTGACTGTGGGAAACATTGCAAATCTTCATCAAAACTTAAAATACATCAGCGAGTACACACAGGAGAGAAGCCTTATAGCTGTGATCAATGTGGGAAGAGTTTTACTAAATCAAGTAATCTGAAAACACACCAGAGAACACACACAAGAGAGCAGCCTTACAGCTGTGATCAGTGTGGCAAGACTTTTACTCAGTCAACCAACCTGGTATCACACCAGAGAACACACACAGGAGAGAAACCTTATACCTGTGATCAATGTGGCAAGAGTTTTACTCAGTCAAGTAGCCTGGTATCACACCAGAGAACACACACAGGAGAGCAGCCATATAGCTGTGATCAGTGTGGCAAGGGTTTTACTCGGTCAACCAACCTGGTTTCACACCAAAGAACACACACAGGAGAGCAGCCTTATAGCTGTGATCAGTGTGGCAAGAGTTTTACTAATTCAAGAAACCTGGTATTACACCAGAGGACACACACAGGAGAGAAGCCATATAGCTGTGAGCAATGTGGGAAAAGCTTTTCTCGGATAGGATACCTTAAAGGACACCAGAGAACACACACAGGAGAGAAGCCATATAGCTGTGATCATTGTGGAAAGAGTTTTACTCAGTCAAGCAAGCTGCTATCACACCAGAGAACACACACAGGAGGGCAGTCATATAGCTGTGAGCAATGTGGGAAAAGCTTTTCTCGGATAGGACACCTTAAAGGACACCAGAGAACACACACAGGAGAGAAGCCTTATAGCTGTAATCAGTGTGGGAAGAGTTTTACTCATTCAAGTAATCTGAAAACACACCAGAGAACACACACAGGTGAGAAGCCTTATGGCTGTGATCAGTGTGGCAAGAGTTTTACTCAGTCAAGCAACCTGGTATCACACCAGAGAACACACACAGGAGAGCAGTCATATAGCTGTGATCAGTGTGGCAAGAGTTTTACTCAGTCAAGCAACCTGGTATCACACCAGAGAACACACACAGGAGAGCAGTCATATAGCTGTGAGCAATGTGGGAAAAACTTTTCTCAGGGAGAAAGCCTTAAAGAGCACCAGAGAACACACACAGGATAGAAACCTTATAGCTGTGATCAATGTGACAAGAGATACTCTGTCAAGTGGTCCAGAAAATACAGAAAAATCAGAAAATACATGCAGGAGATCCACAGAGTGTAGAATGACCTCCAACACCAGACCTGGGTAGTAGAACACAGAGTGTGGAATGATCTCTAACACCAGACCTCTATATATCAAATCACATTTTATTTGTCACATACACGTGTTTAGCAGATGTTATTGCAGGTGTAGCAAAATGCTTGTGTTTCTAGCTCCAACAGTCCAGTAATATCTAACAAGTAATATCTAACAATACACACAATCTAAAGGAATGGAATTAATATATAAATATTTGGGCGAGTGATGTCAGAGCAGCATAGACTAAGATACAGTAGAATAGAATAGAATACAGTATATACATATGAGATGAGTAATACATAGACTAAGATACAGTAGAATAGGATAGAACCTCGTCTGTTCATTATATACATCTACATGATGTATTGTTACACCATGTAGGAGCAGTATAGACCTAGTCTGTTCATTATATACATCTACATGATGTATTGTTACACCATGTAGGAGCAGTATAGACCTACAGTAGCTAGCTACTTATTTAGATTTAGTATGACTTAATGAAACAGCCTTAAATGCTGTGGTAAACATTTTTTATTCGCACTAATCAATCAACACATTCCTGTCTTTGTATGTCTCAATATAATAGTATTATTTAATTAAATCCATATAATCTTTGTCTGAAAATAAAATATGATCCTCAACTGCGTTTCCCACTCCAGACGGCGATGTGCGTCTTTCAGGCGATGCTGCTAGCGTGACGTATAATCTAGTGGACGGTTCTTCATAAACAGCTAGTCAACCACCTCGGTAGCTTGCTAGCCAACATAGCCGAAAGATTCCAGCTGTTTATACGCTATCGGTGTGTTTTAGACACACTTCTATCATATCTACTTGTTAACCTATTTAATTTAATATTACGTGTTTTTTTATTAGTCAGCTATAGTAGCTGGCTGGGTAAGTTAGCACTAGTCTGGCCGCTAATGATAGCTAGCTAGCTAACATCCCCGAACATGAGTTCACTAAGGTTCACCCCTCCTGCTAAAGAAGAGGTGGTCTGCTGGACGGAGAAAGAAGCTCTGTGGCTGAACATTGTCGTGAAAGAGGAGGAGGATGAAGAGGATGTCACAGTTAAAAAACAAGTAGTGGGTGAGGCTGTTACAGTGAAAGAAGAGGAAGACACGTTCAGAGTGAAAGAGGAGGCTGTGACTGAAAGAAGAGGATTTTGTTTTTGGAGTGAAGAAGAAAGGGGAAATTACTGTCACATTGAAAGATGAAGAGGTGGCGATAGGAGATCTGATTAACACCAGTAAGTACCGCCTTAAATTAGTTTTTAACTTTGGATATTCAGAGTTGGCTCGTCAATACCTCTTCGATGGAGGGCCCTGGGATGATGACTGATATGTCTAGAATCAGACGACGTAGAGAACAAGCTACCCCTTGTTTTCTCCGTTCCGTTTCCAAAAAGTGACTTAACATATATATTTGAGAAGGGTCTATCTGCTGACCGCAGACTGGGGGGCACAGCATGTAATGGTTTTTGTGTAGTGAAGTTTTACTACACACCGTGCCCCCCAATAGTGCCATGCGAGAGTCGGGTTGGCTACACCAAAGATTATGGATACACTGACAAGATGTCTCTTCGCCCAAACAAGGGGAGTCGTTGTCCACAAAGCGGCACTGCGGGTTGTCTAGCTCCCGCCTATTCTGTCTTTGGATTGGTGGATTCATCTTATTATTGTATTCTATTTTTTTTTATTCTGAGAGTTGTTGACTTCAACCGCCTGTATTCAATGGAGAGAGATGCTAAGGTACTAGCCTCATGGCATGAATATGCATCTGGAGACAACTCCTATAGTTTTTTATTAGAACACACCGTTCTATACAGTCCACCTGATAGAGGTTCATATCTGACAGAGATGACCACACTGTTCTATACAGTCCACCTGATAGAGGTTCATTAGCGTCTTTAAAAAAAAAAATGGCTGTGTATGGTTTCAAATCACAAGCTTATGATTTGCCTATTTGGGCAGTGCGTGTGGCAATAGGCCTTGCTCATTATTTTTTCTTTATTTAACTAGGCAAGTCAGTTAAGAACACATTCTTTTTTTCAATGATGGCCTAGGAACAGTGGGTTAACTGCCTTGTTCAGAGGCAGAACGATAGATTTGTACCTTGTCAGCTCGGGGATTCGATCTTGCAACCACTAGGCTACGCTGCCGCCCCAGAGTTATTATTATTATTATTATTATTGATTTGCGGCTGTCATTGAAAAGCAGCTCAAATAGGTGTGAAGATAATGTCTCTTGAGTAGAATTTAAAATGTTGAGACAAGAAGAAGGGGAGGGTTGTGTGGTGAAGATATAGGTGAGTCTCTCTTCAGAATGTCCTCCGCTGGCTTCCACCAATTCTTACTCCTTCATTGTTTCATTGTGTTAATTGATTGCCCTTGGATTAAGTTTATTATATCAATTCCCCTTTACAATTGTCACCAGTAGTAAATGTACCGTCACTTCCTGTCATTTGGTTACATTCATTTCTGTTAATGCATGTATTAATTAGTCATTTAAAAAAATGTATTTCACCTTTATTTAACCAGGTAGGCCAGTTGAGAACAAGTTGTCATTTACAACTGCGACCTGGCCAAGATAAAGCATAGCAGTGCGACAAAAACAACAACACAGAGTTACACATAAACAAACCTACAGTCAATAACACAATAGAAAATAGAAAAATCTATGTACAGTATGAGAAAATGCAGAAGAGTAGGGAGGTAAGGCAATAAATAGGCTATAGAGGTGAAATAATTACAATTTAGCATTAACACTGGAGTGAGAGATGATGATGTGCACGTAGAGATACTGGGGTGCAAAAAGAGCAATAGGATAAATAACAATATGGGGATGAGGTAGTTGGGTGGGCTATTTACAGATTGGCTGTGTACAGGTACAGTGATCGGTAAGCTGCTCTGACAGCTGATGCTTAAAGTTAGAGAGGGAGATATAAGACTCCAGCTTCAGTGATTTTTGCAATTCGTTCCAGTTATTGGCAGCAGAGAACTGGAAGGAACGGCGGCCAAAGTAAGTGTTGGCTTTGGGGATGACCAGTGAAATATACCTGCTGGAGCGTGTGCTATGGGTGGGTGTTGCTATGGTGACCAGTGAGCTGAGATAAGGCAGGGCTTTACCTAGCAAAGACTTATGGATGACCTGGAGCCAGTGGGTTTGATGACGAATATGTAGTGAGGGCCAACCAACGAGAGCTTACGGCAGTGGTGGGTAGTATATTGGGCTTTACCGCTCTCATTTTGTTTGGAGTGCTCCATGTGAGCAATGAGCATGTCTGGTTTCTCTGTCCTGATAATGTTGAGGGAGCGCCCACCTGAGCATAGAACTACTTGGCGGAAATGTAGGAAAGTGTTTTTTTAAAACATCTATTGTGACGTCCCCCGGCAAGAAAGCCAAAAATGTCTCTCAAACAGAAGAGTACTCTCAACCAGTAATACATATGAACTACTGTATCATGTCTGCATTATAAATAGTATATCACTAGTTAACTGAAATACCACTCTTGGCTTTGGGCAAAGGACCAACACAGTCCACCAGAACCCTGCTGAAAGGTTTGTCAAAAGCAGGAATAGGCTGCAAAGGTGCAACCGGTACAGCTTGGTTCGGTTTACCTGTCCGCTGGCAAACGCCACAGGATTTACACAACATCCTGTTTCAGACGTCTTACTGACCCCAAGATGACCTGCCATGCTACCGTCATGAGCCAACCTCAGTATCTCTTGTCGAAGCGCAGCTGGAACAACAATTTTATATAAACTGGGCCATTCGTCTTGCCCAGAAGTGGCGCGAGAACACCATTTCCTCGATAGAACACTGTTTCCTCATTAGAGCGCCATTTCCTCGTTAGAGCTCCATTTCCTCGTTAGAGCTCCATTTCCTCATTCGAATGCCATTTCCTTGTTAGAACGCCATTTCCTTATTAGAACACAATCTCTGTCAATGTTACCAACAGAAAACTCGTCTTCTGGATGTATCTCAGCAAAAAGAGGGGAGAGGGAAACATCTTTTACATTCTTTACTCTGTTCAGCAATCTGCTGCTTCCTAGAAAAATCTTTACTCTGTTCAGCAATCAGCTGCTTCCTAGACATCCAAGTGTCAACTGTAGGGATCCTCTCTTCATTCAGAGGTTCTACAAACTTTCACCTTTGGTGTTTTCAAAGGAGAGGTCAACTCAGGAGGTTTACCGAAATCAGGATCACCCATAAACGTCTCAGACAGATCGACCATGGTGGGATCGCTGACATCCTCAACACTAGACTTGCTCCCGGTGACTTTCTTAGACAGAGCACGTGTAACGTCACATGCTGGGAACACTGTAGGGTAATTTTCTGATAACCCATCAGGCCTCAATTCTGGGTTCCTTATAAACTACAGGATTTGGCACAACTTTTCCTACAGTCAAATAATTTCCCAATATGAATGAGACCCCCTTCAGCGGTAGGCCAGCCAGGCCTCACTCCAACGACAACGGAATGAGACATAAGATCAGATTCCAGTTCCACATTATAGAAACAAACTTCCATGCAACCCATCTCCACGCCTTGTACTAACACACTGTAACCAGTTGCTGAAGTGTCAAAGGCAAAACACCCTCCAACATGAAGGGCTTCCCCAGTATAGTACTTAGAAACACCCTCCAACGTGAAGGGCTTCCCCAGTATAGTACTGTAGAAACACCCTCCAACATGAAGGGCTTCCCCAGTGTAGTACTGTAGAAACGCCCACCAACATGAAGGGCTTCCCCAGTATAGTACTGTAGAAACACCCTCCAACATGAAGGGCTTCCCCAGTGTAGTACTGTAGAAACACCCTCCAACATGAAGGGCTTCCCCAGTGTAGTACTGTAGAAACACCCTCCAACATGAAGGGCTTCCCCAGTGTAGTACTGTAGAAACACCCTCCAACATGAAGGGCTTCCCCAGTGTAGTACTGTAGAAACACCCTCCAACATGAAGGCCTTCCCCAGTGTAGTACTGTAGAAACACCCTCCAACATGAAGGGCTTCCCCAGTGTAGTACTGTAGAAACACCCTCCAACATGAAGGGCTTCCCCAGTGTAGTACTGTAGAAACACCCTCCAACATGAAGGGCTTCCCCAGTGTAGTACTGTAGAAACACCCTCCAACATGAAGGGCTTCCCCAGTGTAGTACTGTAGAAACACCCTCCAACATGAAGGGCTTCCCCAGTGTAGTACTGTAGAAACACCCTCCAACATGAAGGGCTTCCCCAGTGTAGTACTGTAGAAACACCCTCCAACATGAAGGGCTTCCCCAGTGTAGTACTGTAGAAACACCCTCCAACATGAAGGGCTTTCCCAGTGTAGTACTGTAGAAACACCCTCCAACATGAAGGGCTTCCCCAGTGTAGTACTGTAGAAACACCCTCCAACATGAAGGGCTTCCCCAGTGTAGTACTGTAGAAACACCCTCCAACATGAAGGGCTTCCCCAGTGTAGTACTGTAGAAACACCCTCCAACATGAAGGGCTTCCCCAGTGTAGTACTGTAGAAACACCCTCCAACATGAAGGGCTTTCCCAGTGTAGTACTGTAGAAACACCCTCCAACATGAAGGGCTTCCCCAGTGTAGTACTGTAGAAACACCCTCCAACATGAAGGGCTTCCCCAGTGTAGTACTGTAGAAACACCCTCCAACATGAAGGGCTTCCCCAGTATAGTACTGTAGAAACACCCTCCAACATGAAGGGCTTCCCCAGTATAGTACTGTAGAAACACCCTCCAACATGAAGGGCTTCCCCAGTATAGTACTGTAGAAACACCCTCCAACATGAAGGGCTTCCCCAGTGTAGTACTGTAGAAACGGTTTCCTCATTAGCAGGGAGGCGTATCTGCAATCAAATTGTGTGTGCTTTGCCCTCGTGCTGCAATTCTATATTGGAGACCAAAAGTCATCTGGCACACTGCTTAGGATTTCAACAACTTGAATAACTTATTTGTAGCCTACAATCATCGATGTTACTACTAATGTGAAAACAAGACAAAATATCACTATTGTTGCTATCTTGACTGTCTTAATTGTCAAATTTAACAGACGTCAATTGTTGTACAACTTCATGGGTATGCTCTGGGCATCACCTTTTACCTCAAATAAACAGTGGATTTCTGCTGTTGTTGGCCTTTAACCATCTGTCTGACTTTGTCGTTCACACAGGAGAGAGATGTGACTATCCTGGGTCCTCTGGGGAGTCTCAACAACATCATGATGCTGAAGAGGCAGAGAAGAGTCTCTCCAGATCAGAACACCTCAAGAAACACCAGCAGAGACCCACAGGGAAGAAATCTAACTGCTGCTCTGACTGTGGGAAGAGATTCAACTCTTTATCAGACCTTAAAATACATCAAATAATTCACACTGGAGAGAAACCTTACGTCTGTGATCAATGTGGGAGGAGTTTTACTCAGCTAAGCAGCCTGATAATACACCAGCGGGGACACACAGGAGAGAAATCTTATAGCTGTGATCAATGTGTGAAGAGTTTTACCTCATCCAGCTATCTAACTATACACCAGAGAACACACACTGGAGAGAAATCTTATAGCTATGATCAATGTGGGAAGAGTTTTACTCAGCTAAACGTCCTGAAAGAACACCAGCGGGGACACACAGGAGAGAAACCTCTTAGCTGTGATTAATGTGGGTAGAAGGCACCTAGGAGGTGTAAACAGGGCCGAGGCAGTAGGCTCTGAGTGTGTATTCCTGTGTGAGGGGGGGGGGGGGCACCTTGGAGGTGTAAACGGCCGAGGCAGTGGGCTCTGAGTGTGTATTCCTGTGTGAGGGGGGCACCTTGGAGGTGTAAACAGGGCAGAGGCAGCGATCTGTGTGAGCTGGATGAAAACTAGAATCTGTGTTTAGTTAAGACTATTTATGATATAGTATAAGCTATAAGCACCTGTAATTGTTTTAAACCTGTAATTTTTATGAATTATTATAAAAAAATAAAAACAATTGTTTGTTACTTTTACACCTTTTTCGTGGTATCCAATTGGTAGTTACAGTCTTGTCTCATCACTGCAACTCCCGTATGGGCTCGGGAGAGGCGAAGGTCGAGAGCCGTGCGTCCTCCAAAACACAACCCAGCCAAGATACACTGCTTCTTGACACAATGCCTGCTTAACCCGGAAGCCAGCCGCACCAATGTGTCGGAGGAAACACCATACACCTGGCAACCCTGTCAGCGTGCATTGCGCCCGGCTCGCCACAGGAGTCGCTAGAGCGCGATGGGACAAGAACATCCCTGCCGGCCAAACCCTCCCCTAACCCGGACGACGCTGGGCCAATTGTGTGCCGCCCCATGGGTCTCCCGGTCGCGGCCGGCTGCGACAGAGCCTGGACTCTAACCAGGATCTCTAACTGCACAGCTTGCCTTAGACCACTGTGCCACTCAGGAGAATTCATTTGTTTTTGAACAGGACAATGACCCAACACACCTCCAGGCTGTGTAAGGGCTATTTTACCAAGAAGGAGAGTGACGGAGTGCTGCATCAGATGACCTGGCATAAAGAAAGATGTGGAACTCAGAGCACGCTGCGCCTTGGTCCGTCTCTACACACAGCCGTGACAGTCCTGCTAGCCATTCAAAATGTAACGATTACTTTTGGGTGTCAGGGAAAATGTATGGAGTAAAAAGTACATTATTTCCTTAGAAATGTAGTGAAGTAAAAGTTGTCAAAACTATAAATAGTAAAGTACAGATACCCCCAAAAATGACTTAAGTAGTACTTTAAAGTATTTTTACTTAAGTACTTTACACCATTGTAGGTGCTTCAATAGAGTCTGACGTTCGGGGGTTGTTGGACATATAAGATGGGGTGCTGGTGAGCTTCTGCCCCCATTTTAGGTCGTCACACAAATATTCCCCCACCCATGTCCAGGGGTCTCAGTGTTATGTCCCTTGACGCCATTATACCAGTCGCAGTGTTCAAATGGTGTATCTGTGAATCACAACTTGAAAGACAATGAGTGACAACATTTCCACATGTTAAGCCATACAACATATAACTGAAGCATACAGTAGTGCAAGAGTTTGCTGCTGACATCTCTGTTGACGAGTCTACGATATGTAAAACACTAAACAACAATGGTGTTCATGGTAGGACACCACGGAAGAAGCCACTGCTGTCCAAAATAAAACGTTAGCAAAATATTCTGTAGACAGATGAAGCTACAGTTGGGTTGTTTGGAAGGAACACACAACACCATGTGTGGAGAAAAAAAGGCACAGCACAGCAACATCAAAACCTCATCCCTACTGTAAAGTATGGTGGAGGGAGCATCGTGGTTTGGGGCTGTTTTGCTGCTTCAGGGCCTGGACAGCTTGCTATCATCGAGGGAAAAATAAATTCCCAAGTTTATCAAGACATTTTGCAGGAGAATGTTAGGCTATCTGTCCTCCAATTGAAGCTCAACAGAAGTTGGGTAATGCAACAGGACAACGACCCAAAACACAATAGTAAATCAACAACAGAATGGCTTCAACAGAAGAAAAAACACCTTCTGGAGTGGCCCAGTCAGAGTCCTGACCTCAACCCGATTGAGATGCTGTGGCATTACCTCAAGAGAGCAGTTCACAGCAGACATCCCAAGAATATTGCTGAACTGAAACAGTTTTGTAAAGAGGAACGATCCAAAATACTACAGAAAATGTTTGGTTGAGGTTATTGCTGCCAAAGGAGGGTCAACCAGTTATTAAATCCAAGGGTTCACATACTTTTTCCACCCTGCACTGTGAATGTTTACACGGTGTTTTCAATAAAGATATGAAAACGTATAATTGTGTGTTATTAGTTTAAGCAGACTTTGTTTGTCTATTGTTGTGACCTAGATGAAGGTTAGATCACATTTTATGACCAATTTATGCAGAAATCCAGGTATTTCCAAAGGGTTCACATACTTTTTCTTGCCACTGTATACTGCATCTTACCCCAGCTGTAGGTCCATTGTATGTGTGATCGTTTTAAGCCTCAACATCAACCAGCTCTGGTGGCATTGGGGACTTGGGATGCTTGCTCTCAAAGTGCTGCTTGAATGTCTTCAGGTCAGGCATCTGCGTCTGTAAGGGTCAGGTAAGGAATGGAGGATATTAACAATCATTGGCTGAGACTACATTTTCGGGTGACAAACAAAGTAATAAGATGCATCAAACTACTACACATCACACAGGCCAGTACAATGGACTGCACTGAGAGAAACCTAAAGGTAGGCACGTGAAACGTTCAGGTTGCTGCACAGACTATGGAGGCTCTAGTCTAGAGTGCCAGGCATTTGTTCAACTCTCTAAATGCTTAAATGACTCTGACGTTCAGGGGTGGTTGGAGAGACTGCTGGTGCTGGTGAGCTTCTGCCCCTATTTTAGGTCGTCACACAAATATTCCACCCATGTCCAGGGGTCTCAGTGTTATGTCCCTTGAAATATATGTACTTTTGGTAATACTTTGTGAGTAGGCAACAAATACAATCATCTTAAATTGACTTGTTGAATTTGTTTGCAATTGTAAATTGTATATTGCGCACGTTTCCCTAATGCGGACAGTTTGTGTTACTACCTTACACAAGCTTGCATTTTCACCCTATAAAACTTAGTGGAATTACACAAAATGTTAACCTCAGATTGGTGATGTTAGTCTAAAAGTTTATAGACATCACGATGACAAGATTGATTGTTTTAAACAGATTTGTCACGACTTCCGCCGAAGTCGGTTCCTCTCCTTGTTCGGGCTGCGTTCGGCGGTCGACGTCACTGGTCTTCTAGCCATCGGCGATCCACCTTTCATTTTCCATTTGTTTTGTCTTGTTTTCCCACACACCTGGTTTACATTCCCTCATTACTTGACATATATATAACCCTTTGTTCCCCCCATGTCTGTGTGTGGAATTGTTTGTTGTAAAGCGTATGTGCACTATTTTGTTGATCTGGGTGCCGTTAGTTTTTTCCTCATTAAACTGCTCCGGTTATTACCCAGTTCTGCTCTCCTGCGCCTGACTTCCCTGCAGCCTGTTACGCACCTCTTACAAGATCAATATCTTAGGTTTTGTTTCATTGATTTTTCCAAGCGCTGGGATGCGCAGAACTTAGAACGCGGAGTTAATGAAATGCCCAGGAAATGGCACAGAAAATTTGGGGCGGTCTCTCCATAAAAGTCAATGGCCACACACCAATACATGGATTTGACAGTCAAACTATTACTTAAATACCAGTTAACTGTTGTCACTGTTGTTATTCCATAGAGGGTCGTGATTCGTTTAGGTTAACTAACAAAACAAGTGGTCTGGTCTCTTTTCCATGATGGAAGCCTCCCGAAATCAACATCCAACATTCCAAAATATAGATATAAGCCTTCAAGTACTCATCTAACCAACTTCTTCAGGGCCAGCCAGGCCCCCTGTCGCCCCCCAGGTTCCCTGATACCAAACCCCCATAAGAAAAAGCCCAAATACGACCTGCCCTTGCCCAGTATACATACAAGGTCAGGGGACAACACTGGTTTTTCGTCTTGTAGTTAAACTTGTTTTATACACAGTTTAAAGGGACAGTTCATCCCAATTACAAAATTACTTAAGTTGCGTTTACATTTCATTTGAAATCCAATGTGTACATTAGTCTTTCCTGGTTCATAACATATTTTTTGGTCCCTTTCAGATCACAGCCATGTCAACAGTGGGCGTCAGGCTTGTAAGAGACATGAATTATATGTGAGATTCCGTGAACAAGGCTGGAAGGTGAGATTCTATCTCTCTTAACTACTCATTGTACTGAATAGATAATCATGAGCTAACATTGTACCACCTTATTTGCTGTAACACAGTTAGTATTTTTAGGGAAGCAAGGCATTTGTGTAGGATGTGCATTGTAGAGTATGTTCTTTGCATTCTTTATCATATATTTCTCATTTAAAGAGTCTATTCTAGTCATTCATCTAATCTTGTCATTCGATTTCTATGGTGTTTCTCTCCATTAGGACTGGGTATTGGCTCCTACGGGTTACTCTGCCTTCTACTGTGATGGAGAATGCCTCTACCCTCTGTGTTCCTGCATGAACTCCACCACCCACACTATGATCCAACTAGTGGTCAGTATGCACTAATACACCCTCTCTCACATGAACGCTAACATTACTGGTTTCAGTGGGAAAGATGGTAAATGGTTCAGACATTAATGGAAAATATAAAAAACTAAGATACCCAAGTTACCAGAGTCTACAATGGCAGACTGTTAATGTAGAGTAGGGATAGTGAGAAGTAACATTCAAGACTGAAGAAATTACCCCCTCTAGTGGTATACTTTATACTGTACCAGGTTACTACACACACTGATAATACAAAACATTGAGGACACCTGCTCTTTCCATGACATAGACTGACCAAGTGAAAGCTATGACCCCTTATTGATGTCACTTGTTGAATCCACTTCAATCAGTGTAGATGAAGGGGAGTTAAAGAAAGATTTTAAAACCTTGAGAGAATTGAGACATGGATTGTGTGTGTCATTCAGAGGGTGATTCGGCAAGACAAAAGATTTAACTGCCTTTGAACGGGGTATGGTAGTAGGTGCCAGGCGCACCGGGTTAAGTGTGTCAAGAACTGCAACACTGCTGGTTTTTTCATTCTCAATAGTTTCCCATGTGTATCAAGAATGGTCCACCACCCAAAGGACGTCCAGCCAACTTGACACAACATGGGCCAGCATCCTTGTGGAACGCTTAGGGCAGCTTGTATAGTCCATGCCCCGACGAATTGAGGCTGTTCTGAGGGGAAAAGGGTGTGCAACTCAATATTAGGAAGATGTTCCTAATGTTTTGTGCACTCAGTGTATGTAGTCCTACATGTTTTTAAATAGTACAGTATCACAACCCACAGTACAAAACCATATAAAGTGTGGGCCTGTAGTATCTGTAAATCAACTAAACGTTGTTTTTTATTTCCATATGCAGATAATAAAGCATCATTGTTCATGTAATAATATAATATTAGCATTATACCTCTAGGAAGAGGAAATGGTCATATAATCAAATGGATGAAAAGACAGAAACAAAAATGTTTTTGAACTGCAACTTATTTTATTTAAAAATGTCAAATTCAGTGCAAAGTAATGTAGTGCATTGGTGTCTAGATCCCTGTTGGGTGGCAAAGTGTCACAAGAATCCTGTGGGGAGAGAAAACAAGAGAATACATTAAATTAATGGGTGTTAACTAATCAGGGTTCAACAAAGCACGTCAAGTCCTCAATTCCTTCAAAGGAGAGAGAGAAGGAGAAAGGAGTATGGTCCCTGCAGTAGGACTACATGCTGGCCATGAGGTTCTCCAAGTGGTACTCCAGGAGGCTGGAGAGCTCAGTGACCAGAGACTCTGGGTTAAAGTACCAGGCCAGCTGCTGGCCAAACATGTCATCTAGCAGAGCCATCAGCCCGCCCTGAAGAGAACACCACACAACACATAGAAAATGGCTCTGAGTTACTAGCTTATCAAGAGGAGAGAGACAATTAGAAATACTCCCCCTAAAATGGCATTGGAACCTGGTTAACCATGAATAAGGAAGTAAAAAGGAAGTACACTAAGAATATGGAAGTAAACAGGAAGTAACCTCTTGACTCTTACATTGAGCAGCAGCAGGTATCTGTCAGCCTCTGGCTCCATGTTGGCAGCAGTGGGCAGGAAGGAGTACAGGAGAGCGTACAGACGCTCCACGAACCCACCAGGGTGCTAAAGGAAACAAAGCAGGAGAAAAGAGAGAATAGAAGAGAAGAGGAATTTAAGTGAAACTGCTAATAGAGAGATATCAAAACATGTACCAGTGAGATGCTACTTACCACCATCAGGGACTTCTGAGCTGTCATTAACCCAAACAGCACCAGCTCAAAGAGGACATCTATCATGTTCACATGATGGATCTAGGACAAGAAAACACGTTTGGAGAAAATAGGAATGATTTCATATAGATCAGCTACTGTGATGTATAAAAGACACGCATGTGGAAGAACTCAGTGAGACTTGAAAGAGTTAATGAACTCACCTTTGCCTCAGCCAGCTCCCTCTCAATGTCATTCCGCTTGGAGGGGTCACTCAGGTAGTCCACAAAGTCGTTATAGGTACGGATGAACTTGGCCTCGTCCTATGACAAAGAAAAAGCATCTTAGTGAACAGAACACATTTCCCCTCAGGGATGCTCTCTTTCCCTTGAAAGAGAATGAGTTAGTGAGTTACCATGTGGTTGGCCTGAACCAGTGCACCCAGGAGGACCTTTCCCGCCACAAACAGATGGTTCCTGCTCAGGGTGGAACCAAGCAGGGTCTAGGGAAGAGGGACGAGTTAGGGTGAGACATCTTCCTCTAGGAGACAGAACAAGAAGTTACAGAGAGAAAAAGAAAAGTGGGTCCACTCACAGTGAAGGCCTGGCGCAGGGAGACGAGCCTCAGGGCGATGTCCTCCACTCTCTTGGTGGTAAGGTAGAGGCTGTGAAAGGGAGGGAATGGAGCATGTCAACCATTAGAGTCAATGGGGGATAACAGCATTATGACCACTATCCTTCAGCATCTGACAAGTCCAGACTACACAGACATTTAGAGGAACTCACTTTAGCAGAGGAACCTCCCTCTCCTCAGGCAGCAGGTCCTCCTCCCAGCCCTACGACAACAAAACAAGCATGCAAAATCAGTGACCAATGCAATGACATAACAAACAATCGGTCAATGGAAGGATCTTAATGCTCCTAGTCAATAGTATGTGTGTGTAACGTCTGACCTCATAGCAGTTGTGGCCCTCAGGCTCTGGGTCAGTGAACTGCTGAGTGGTGGGCGTAGAGAAGGAGGCAGCCTCCGACCACGCTGAAGAGGAGAGAAGCCCGTCCAGCCCCATGTGGAGAGTGGCGTACACCACTGAGACATCAGTCTGCTGCTCAAAACACACACAACACACCCGTTTACCACACACACGTTATTAGAATACACACCAAATCTAATGCAAAAATGCCCACTAATGTCTAGTCTATATACATAGGAAATCGTTTATTTACCTGGTAGCAGCCAAGCGTCATGTCCACAGACGTCTCGTGGCGGAGGTGAGACGCATAGTGGGTCACCCTGCCAGCCACACGCTGACAGAGAGAGAATACATGTTAAGGCCAAATGGAATAAGTGAAGAAAAGCCTAATCTAATACTATTTCAGTAGAATTTACATCTTACCTGGATCCAAGTGATGGACTGCACTTTGGTGGCACAGTAGGGGATGCCCTCTGGACTAAGCCTGGCTGTCTCCTTGGAGATGGCCCACACCAGTTGAGTCTCCAGGCCTCTCACCCTACTCACGTGGTGCATCCTCACCACCACCTGCTGTTGAGATAAACAACAAGACAACATCAACAAAACCACTTCAGCGATTGCTGTGACACATTTCCATCAAGATCAAATGACTGACAATGTAGATTAGGATTAGGTAGTTACAAAGACACATACCTGGGATCCCCCACGCATGTAGGTGATGATGGGGCTGATGAACTGGAAAGTTCTCCAAGCTTTAACCACCGGACCGGCATTGTTCTGCACATTACAATACATTCATGTTGGAAACAGTAAACATTGTAACCGTGATGTGACTGTGTGTTTGTGTGTGGGGGTCTCTTACCCTGATCACAACAGGCCCACAGTACAGGGGGCTGAACCTAATCGGAATCAACTGCCAATTCCCAGTGGCCTCCTAAAGCAGAAAGCAGACAAGAGATTTGTTTCATGTCAAAGAGACAACTTGAATATCTGGGATACAGAAAATTGTACCTCAAGGAGAGTCTGCACATCTGGCACATCCTCAAGGATGATAGCAGCATTCTGGACATCAAGGAGGACTGGCAGCTGTGGAACATCTGGCACATCATCCAATGGCACATCCAACTGGACCTCATCCAGGACAGTTGTTTCTAAAATGAGGAACATTGGAATATAAAATAAACAATTGTTAGAACATAAAACGTAGCAAGATTGCTAATACTAGCTAGCTAGGTAGCAAAAGTCGATCGCTTAGCAACAGTTACTAAAGTTAATATTAGCTAGCAAGCTAGCTAGCTACAACATCTCTAGCACAAGCATTTTTGCCAAGCTGAATTATAGAAATACACAACATTTCGCAAATTATAACGACATTGTTAAATGTAGTAAAATGAGAGTTTTAAACTCCACATACCCTCTTTGCTGTCGCTGTCCACCTGTCGACGATCACGAACCCTGCAAAACAGAAAAAGGCAAGAAAAACAAGCCACAAATGAATTTGAACAACCTGTCGACGCAGTAGGCCGCCGACGTCCACGCACTCTCTCCGCCAGTCTTGAAAAGCACCCAGGCATTTTCCAGTCGATGTTCTTTCTCAGGCCTCAGAAATCAATCAAGTTTGTTGTCAGCAGCAAACTGAAGTTGTTTTCGCACAGAAAACGTTCCATAGAACATCGGTTAGATGTCTCTTGGCAACACACGTTCGAAAATGATTGTTTACAAAATTGACAACTGTGTTGCCATGGAAATGAGTTTGGAATTCTGTTTCCCTTTAAAATCCGTTAAAATTGCTTGTCATCATTCTAGTGACGTCGACTTGCTCCTTCGTAGCTCAGTTGATATTTTTTTTATTTTTTATTTCACCTTCATATTAACCAGGTAGGCAAGTTGAGAACAAGTTCTCGTTTACAACTGCGACCTGGCCAAGATAAAGCAAAGCAGTTCGACACATACAACAACACAGAGTTACACATGGAGTAAACAAACATACAGTCAATAATACTGTAGAAAAACAAGTCTATATACAATGTGAGCAAATTAGGTGAGATAAGGGAGGTAGGGCAATAAATAGGCCATGGTGGCAAAGTAAATATAATATAGCAATTAAAAACTATAGATGCATGTGCAGTAGATGCATGTGCAAAGTGGAAATACTGGGGTGCAAAGGAGCAAGATAAATAAAATAAATATAGTAGGGGATGAGGTACTTGTTTGGGCTATTTATAGATGGGCTATGTACAGGTGCAGTGATCTGTGAGCTGCTCTGGCAGCTGGTGCTTAAAGCTAGTGAGGGAGATAAGTGTCTCCAGTTTCAGAGATTTTTGTAGTTCGTTCCAGTCATTGGCAACAGAGAACTGGAAGGAGAGGCGTCCAAAGGAGGAATTGGCTTTAGGGGTGACCAGTGAGATATACCTGCTGGAGGGCGTGCTATGGGTGAGTGCTGCTATGGTGACCAGCGAGCTGAGATAAGGCGGGACTTTACCTAGCAGGGTCTTGTAGATGACCTGGAGCCAGTGGGTTTGTCGACGAGTATGAAGCGATGGCCAGCCAACGAGAGTGTACAGGTCGCAGTGGTGGGTAGTATATGGGGCTTTGGTGACAAAACGGATGGCACTGTGATAGACTGCATCCAATTTGTTGAGTAGGGTGTTGGAGGCTATTTTGTAAATGACATCGCCGAAGTCGAGGATCGGTAGGATGGTCAGTTTTACGAGGGTATGTGTAACGACTTTCTTCCTGGGATGAAGGAGAGGACCAAAATGCAGCGCAGTTAGTGTTCAACATGTTTAATTAAACAATAAACGATGAACATTAACAAATAACAAAATAACAAACGTGAAAGCCGAGACAGTCCTATCTGGTGCAGAACACAAACACAGAGACAGGAAACAACCACCCACAATCCCCAACACAAAACAAGCCACCTATATATGATTCTCAATCAGGGACAACGATTGACAGCTGTCTCTGATTGAGAACCATATTAGGCTGAACACAGAAACAGACGAACTAGACACACAACATAGAATACCCACCCCAACTCACGCCCTGACCAACTAAACACATACAAAACAACAGAAAACAGGTCAGGAACGTGACAGTATGTTTGGCAGCATAAGTGAAGGATGCTTTGTTGCAAAATAGGAAGCCAATTCTAGATTTAACTTTGGATTGGAGATGTTTGATGTGAGTCTGGAAAGAGAGTTTACAGTCTAACCAGACACCTAGGTATTTGTAGTTGTCCACATATTCTAAGTCAGAACCGTCCAGAGTAGTGATGCTGGACGGGTGGGCAGGTGCAGGCAGCGATCAGTTGAAGAGCATGCATTTAGTTTTACTTGTATTTAAGAGCAGTTGGAGGCCACGGGAGGAGAGTTGTATGGCATTGAAGCTCGTCTGGAGGGTAGTTAACACAGTGTCCAAAGAAGGGCCAGAAGTATACAGAATGGTGTCATCTGCGTAGAGGTGGATCAGAGACTCACCAGCAGCAAGAGCGACATCATTGATGTACAGTGGGGCAAAAAAGTATTTAGTCAGCCACCAATTGTGCAAGTTCTCCCACTTAAAAAGATGAGAGAGGCCTGTAATTTTCATCATAGGTACACTTCAACTATGACAGACAAAATGAGGAAAAAAAATCCAGAAAATCACATTGTAGGATTTTTTATGAATTTATTTGCAAATTATGGTGGAAAATAAGTATTTGGTCAATAACAAAAGTTTATCTCAATACTTTGTTATATACCCTTTGTTGGCAATGACAGAGGTCAAACATTTTCTGTAAGTCTTCACAAGGTTTTCACACACTGTTGCTGGTATTTTGGCCCATTCCTCCATGCAGATCTCCTCTAGAGCAGTGATGTTTTGGGGCTGTTGTTACAGAATCACCCACCAACCAAGGACCAAGCAGCGGTGGAGAAAGCAGCAGCAGCGCACGAAGGAGGAATGGACATGGGAGGACGTTTTGGACGGCAAGGGTTGCTACACATGGGAGGAGATCCTGGCTGGAAAAGATCGCCTCCCATGGGAACAGCTGGAGGCAGTTAGGAGAGCAGAGGCAACCGGAGAGAGGAACCGGCGTTATGAAGGTACGCGGCTAGCACGGAAGCCTGTGAGTCAAGCCCAAAAATGTCTTGGGGGGGGGGCTAAAGGGTAGTGTGGCGAAGTCAGGTAGGAGACCTGCGCCCACTTCCCGATCTTACCGTGGAGAGCGAGAGTACGGGCAGACACCGTGTTATGTGGTAAAGCGCACGGTGTCTCCTGTACGTGTGCATAGCCCGGTGCGGGTTATTCCACCTCCCCGCACTGGTAGGGCTAGATTGGGCATTGAGCCAGGTGGCATGAAGCCGGCTCAAAGCGTCTGGTCTCCAGTGCGTCTCCTCGGGCCGGCATACACGGCACCAGCCTTACGCATGGTGTCCCCGGTTCGCCAACACAGCCCAGTGCGGGTTATTCCACCTCCCCGCACTGGTCGGGCTACGGGGAGCATACAACCAGGTAAGGTTGGGCAGGCTCGGTGCTCAAGGGAGCCAGTACGCCTGCACGGTCCGGTATATCCGGCGCCACCTCCCCGCCCCAGCCCAGTACCACCAGTGCCAACACCATGCACCAGGCTTCCTGTGCGTCTCCAGAGCCCTGTTCCTCCTCCACGCACTAGCCCTATGGTGCGTGTCTCCAGCCCGGTACCACCAGTTCCGGCACCACGCACCAAGCCTCCTGTGCGTCTCCAGAGCCCTGTTCCTCCTCCACGCACTAGCCCTATGGTGCGTGTCTCCAGCCCGGTACCACCAGTTCCGGCACCACGCACCAAGCCTCCTGTGCGTCTCCAGAGTCCTGTGTGTCCTGTTGCTGCTCCCCGCACTAGCCTTAAGGTGCGTGTCCTTAGCCCGGTACCTACAGTTCCGGCACCACGCACCAGGCCTACAGTGCGCCTCAGCCGGCCAGAGTCTGCCGTCTGCCCAACGCCGTCTGAGCTGTCCGTCTGCCAAGCGCCGCCTGCGCTGCCCGTCTGTACTGAGCCTTCAAAGCCGCCCGTCTGTCCTGAGCCTTCAAAGCCGCCCATCTGTCCTGAGCCTTCAAAGCCGCCCGTCTGTCCTGAGCCTTCAAAGCCGCCCGTCTGTCCTGAGCCTTCAGAGCCGTCCGTCAGTCAGGAGCCGCTAGAGCCGTCCGCCAGACAGGAGCCGCTAGAGCCGTCCGCCAGACAGGAGCCACTAGAGCCTTCCGCCAGACAGGAGCCGCTAGAGCCTTCCGCCAGACAGGAGCCGCTAGAGCCTTCCGCCAGACAGGAGCAGCCAGAGCCGTCCGCCAGCCATGAGCAGCCAGAGCCGTCCGCCAGCCATGAGCAGCCAGAGCCGTCCGCCAGCCATGAGCAGCCAGAGCCGTCCGCCAGCCATGAGCAGCCAGAGCCGTCAGCCAGCCATGAGCAGCCAGAGCCGTCAGCCAGCCATGAGCAGCCAGAGCCGTCAGCCAGCCATGAGCAGCCAGAGCCGTCAGCCAGCCATGAGCAGCCAGAGCCGTCAGCCAGCCATGAGCAGCCAGAGCCGTCAGCCAGCCATGAGCAGCCAGAGCCGTTAGACAGTCCGGAGCTGTCCCTCAGTCCGGAGCTGCCCCTCAGTCCGGAGCTGCCCCTCAGTCCGGAGCTGCCCCTCAGTCCGGTGCTGCCCCTTTATCCAGGTGGGTTAATTTGGAGGGTGGCCATTGGGAGGAGGCTACGGAAGCGGGGATTGACTATGGTGGGGTGGGGAAAACGTCCAGAGCCAGAGCCGCCACCGTGGACAGATGCCCACCCAGACCCTCCCCTATAGATTCAGTTTTGCGGCCAGAGTCCGCATCTTGGGGGGGGGGGGGTACTGTCACGTTCCTGACCTTATTTTCCTTTGTTTAGCTTTGTTTAGTTGGTCAGGACGTGAGCTGGGTGGGCAGTCTATGTTATTTGTTTCTATGTTTAGTTTCATTGTTATTTAGCCTTATGTGGTTCTCAATCAGGGGCAGGTGTTTGACGTTTCCTCTGATTGAGAACTATATTAAGGTAGGCTGTTCACACCGTTTGTTGGTGGGTGATTGTCTTCCGTGTCAGTGTTTGTACCACACGGGACTGTTTCGTTTTGTTTAGTCTGTACCTGTTCGTGCGTTCTTCGTTATATGTAAGTTCTCATGTTCAGGTCTGTTGACGTCGTTTGTTGTTTTGTATAGTTTGTCAGTGTTCGTCGTTTCGTCTTCTTTAAAATAAATAAAGAATGTATTCTCCACAAGCTGCGTTTTGGTCCGATCCCTGCTCCTCCTCAGACGAGGAGGAGAACAAGCGTTAGTTACAGAATGGATGTTAAAGAAATTGTAGCAGTGCAAGAACTGTTAAACAGACCACCAACAAACGTGAGAGAGCTGAGAACTACTGTGGTTTCTAGGGTACTATAGGGGTTATGTACAGAACTTCTCACAACATGCTAAATATCTCTATGACTTACTAGCAGTGAAGACGAAGACCCCAGCATCCGGGAAGCGAAGAACCAAGGTAGCTATGCAGTCAGGACAGGCTCTGCCCCACCAGAAAGTTATATGGGAGGATGCTCACCAGAGAGCATTGGAACATTTGCTGAGTCTGTTGACTAATCTACCTGTGCTTGCTTACCCAGATTTCAAGGACCCTTTTATCCTGCATGTTGATGCCTCCGAAGAGGGATTGGGAGGGGTGTTATACCAATGACAAAATGGCAAACTGAGAGTCATTGGATATGGCTCCCGCACCCTGACTCAAGCAGAGAGAAACTATCACCTTCGCTCAGGGGAACTGAAATTCTTGGCCCTCAAATGGGCATTGACTGAGCGGTTACGAGATTACCTATTTTATGCTCCCTCTGTGACAGTGTAGAGTGATAATAACCCCTTGACATATGTACTAACTACAGCAAGACTGAATGCCACCAGTCATCGTGTCACGCCCTGACCTTAGAGATCCCTGTTTATTCTCTATATTTTGGTTAGGTCAGGGTGTGACTAGGGTGGGTACTCTAGTTTTTGTATATCTATGTTTTCTTTGTTGGCCTAGTATGGTTCCCAATCAGAGGCAGCTGTCTATTGTTGTCTCTGATTGGGGATCATACTTAGGCAGCCCTTTTTCCCACCTTCAGTTGTGGGATCTTGTCTTTGTTTGGTTGCATGTATTTTGCACGACGAAGCTTTTCGTTCGTTGTGTTGTTTATTGTTTTTTTCGCTGGTTTACATTTAAATAAAGTATGATGAACCCAAATCACGCTGCGCCTTGGTCTACCCTTAACGGCGAACGTTACACATTGCTGGGTGGCAGAGCTGTCTGACTTTAATCTCACACTGAAGTATCGTCCTGGAAAGGTAAACACTGACGCAGACTTTCTGTCACGCTCTCCTTTGCATGCTGAACATTACATGGAAGAATGCACTGAGAAACACTCACTTGAAATGGTAAAAGCAACACTCAATAATGTTCAGACACAACAGAATGACTGTGTGACGTGGATATCCACGGTCACACTAAGGCCATCAGTGCAAGGTGAGCTGTCATGGTGGGGGGGAACAGTCACAGACCGACTGACTGTCTCTACACGATATCATGCAGGCTCAGTTAAAGGATGCGGCTGTATCGAGAATCTTGGAACTGAAAAGTCAAAGGACTAAGCCTAAACCAACAGAATGTCAACAAGAGTCATACAAAGTCAAACAGTTACTGCAAGAGTGGAACAGGCTCCATGTCTCACCAGATGGATTATTACAAAGGAGAACAGCAAAAAGGACACAAGTTGTGGTACCAAGTCAGTATAGAACACTGATTAACAAGTACTTACACACTGAAATGGCCCATCTAGGAACAGAAAGAGTGTTGAACTTAGCACGAGAACGCTTTTATTGGCCGCGCATGCAACATGACATTGAACACTTTATCACCAAAGTGTGTAAGTGTATCAAACAAAAGAAACCCAGTGTAATAACTAGGGCCCCAATTATAAGGGATTTGCGTCAATTCAATCTGGTATCAGGACAAAATGTGATTCAGAGTCACCGAATATACTTTAAGTATTTTTATTAAACTCAAGCGATAAATGGTAAATGCAATTTTCGTATATACGGGTTCTCTGTATCACCTCGCAGGATAGAACAGAGAACTGGCAGGATGTAAGTAAACAGCTGTTCTTATACGGTGACAGACGTAGTTCCAACCCGTCTGTTGGCCTATCACCGTAGAGGCTGAGCGTGGTTTAAACTTTGCTCAGCCTATCGCCGGCGCTCAGGCTAGTCCCAGCCTCTTTGCGCTCTTTGGTGTCCCGGCGCTGTTGCTGTGTAGATTACGCTCCCACACCCCAGAGACTGATGTCAGATAGCTCTGTAACATTGTCTGAGCTATTTGCACCTGCATACAAAGCACACTGTTCTCGCTCAAGGCTAACCACAGCTTCCCAGCACACTTATCTGGAGCTAACTGTTACTTCCAGCACACACACACAGACACCCAGGCACCCAGGCTAACAGTTGCTAATATTATATCACATGTGATATAGCATTGGGTTATAGTGCAATAAACACAAATCCTAACACAATGCAACATGTACGAGCTACACCTCCTTTCCAGATGATTTCAATTGACTATGTGCATTTGGAGAAAGGCAGAGGGGGCTACGAGGACATTTAAGTTATTTTAGATAACTTTACAAAATTTGCACAAGCCTACCCCACCAGAAATAAGTCAGGGAAAACTGAAGCTTTTCGATTATTTTTTCCCAAAGTTTGGCTTTGTGTCAAATATCCATCATGATCAGGGAAGAGAGTTTGAAAATCAGTTATTCAGAGCCTTGCAGAACTGTACGGGAATAGCCAATTCCAGAACCTCTCCATATCATCCACAGGAGAATCTGAGATTTAACCGTACACTGTTGTCAATGTTGCGCACACTAGATGAAGAGAAAAAGGCCAACTGGGGTGATTATCTGAACAAGGTCATTCATGCATATAATTGTACCACCAGTGATGCTACTGGGTTCTCACTGTATTTCCTACTATTTGGAAGGGCTCCACTGCTACCTGTTGACCTTGTCTTTGGGTTACAGATAAAGGAACAGGAGAAATCATACCAGGATTATGCTAAGAAGTGGCAGCAACAGATGGCTGAAGCCTATGACATCGCCAGTAGAAACATGGAGAAATCAACAGCAAAGGGAAAAGCCTACTACGATCGGAAGAAAATAAGTTTGGTTCTGGTCTCAGGGGATCGTGTACTGGTGAGGAACATGTCCGAACGTGGGGGGCCGGGAAAGCTAAGATCACACTGGGAGGACCAAATACATGTGGTGGTAACCAGGAAAGGTGATGACAGCCCTGTCTAATGAGGTCAAACCCGAGAGGGGTACAGGCAGGGCCCGGGTTCTGCATCACAATATGCTCATGTCATGTAATTCCCTACCATTTGAAGAACCTGTTGAAACACCCAATAGAGGTCTGTGGAGAAGGGAACCACCCCAGCAAAATCAGCAAAATGGGGAGAGCGTTGAGTCTGAGATCTCAGATGAGGATTCTTATCCAGTATTCATCAATAGGCCACGTAGGGATGAAGAGAGCAGACAGAGTAGCACACAACTAGTATCAGATAATAGTGAGGAACGGGGCCAGACTGATAGAAACTTCACTGTGAAGGAGTGCCAGCCAGTTCTCAGAGAGAGCCCAGAGGACAGGGGAAATATGGAAACAGCTGAGGGCTCAGAGACTCAATCATCTCATGATGAAGTGGACACTGCTTTATTGCTGCTGCTCCAGTTTCAACTGTTCTGCCTGCGGCTATGGAACCCTGACCTGTTCACCGGACGTGCTAAAAAAGCCAACTGACATTTACTCCTGAGGTGCTGACTTGCTGCACCCTCGATAACTACTGTGATTATTATTATTTGACCATGCTGGTCATTTATGAACATTTGAACATCTTGGCCATGTTCTGTTATAATCTCCACCCGGCACAGCCAGAAGAGGACTGGCCACCCCTCATAGCCTGGTTCCTCTCTAGGTTTCTTCCTAGGTTTTGGCCTTTCTAGGGAGTTTTTCCTAGCCGCCGTGCTTCTACACCTGCATTGCTTGCTGTTTGGGGTTTTAGGCTGGGTTTCTGTACAGCACTTTGAGATATCAGCTGATGTACGAAGGGCTATATAAATCAATTTGATTTGATTTGATTTGACACTGATTCATTGGGGTCACCCATGACCTTGCCCCGCCGTTCAGCCCGGCAGAGGAGGCCCAGAGACATTCTAACCTATAACACTTTAGGGCTGCCAAGCTCTTATCAGGATACCAACTAGAGATGTTCTGATGCGTATATATTTTCTCGTTTACCTTTACTAATCACAGTGTGATAATGTTTAGTGGGGGTTGCGTCTTTCCCATAACTGGACATGTCTAGATAGTTATATGGCTGTTAGGCCAGTTCTCTCTGTTGTTCTCATGACCTGTACTTACCACTACTGTTTGTTTTGAGGCCAGTGAAATGTTTGGGACAACATTTCGTTTTTGCAGGGGGGTGTTGTAAGGGGCTTAATACACTTGTATTCCAGCCACTAGGGGGTACTATAGTGAAGCCCATGGGAAATAAAGAAATATAGTTTAAGTGGATTGGGAAGAGTAAGAATGAAAAACTAAAGAAAGACTGTAAACGGCTGTTACCTGTGCTGACATGATTAAAAGTGAAGTAAACCGTACTTCTCGCGTTGTAGTTTATATGATAAGCTCATTGGAAGGCTAACATAAACAGATACATGTGCTGCCTTTCCAACTGATGTAAAGTTCCAACAGAAATATTCATTTGAAAAAGCAATAGACTTTCACATTGTAGGCCTGTTGTTTAAACAATGTAATCATAATATATGCCATTTAGCAGATGCTTTCATCCAAAGCGACTTACAGTCATTTGAACATTTTACGTATGGGTTGCCCCGGGAATCGAACCCACAACCCTGTTGGAGGGATCGGCATGCGCTACACAGGATCATCATTTATAATGTAATATGTGTTTATAACAGTGAACGACATTGATAAGAAGTCTATAGCAGTGTAATACGTGTTTATAACAATGTACAGCACATCTACCAACGTACCGATGCGTTTCAAGAGCCTAAACTATTTTGTTTCAGAATCCTCAGACCCCTGACAGGGAGTAGCATAGGGGATAGTGCCATCTAGTGGAATGGAAATTAAACTATTATTCCAGATATTATTTAATAAAGAATATTGAAAACCTAAATTACTTCTCAGAGATCAGAGAAACGAAACAGAACTCATCTTGAAACGGGGAAATATACTACAATTTGATGTGTTCAAGTAAACGATGGACTTTTAATTGGAAGCTTTTTGCTTTGGACCCGTTAATGTTGCTGATTTCATGGAGCTCTCCTGCGCATCATTTACTTTACAAAATCCCGCAAACGTGAAAGCGCCAAGAAATAATCATCGCGAGATTGTAAATATGTGTGAGAGTCAGAGATTTGAAAGCAGATGCTTTCATCCAAACGATGTACACTAATGCGTACATACATTTTACAGTTCGGTGGCCCAGGGAAATGAGACTTTTTCGAAGCAATTTTTGTATCTCTTTCTTTGTAATACTGTATGTATTCCATCATTTCAAATTGATCACTTCCCAATGGGTACATACATCAATTCAACTTTTATTCCACGTTGGTTCAACGTAATTTCATTGAAATGAAATTGAAACAACATTGATGCCCAGTGCGTTTATTGTGTCACAGTGAATTTTATAATCTGCAGTCAATTTCATTATGTTTTCATGTGCCTTGATTCTGACAATTCACATATGATCCTCATAGGATTAGGCTACATAATTACAGTGGTGCAGTAAATGTAATCTCAATTCAATACGATGTGCATATACTGTACATATAGCCAATATAGCTATTAAACCCATGTTCAGTGACTGTAATCTGTGACGCAAGTGGCCTACTATGTTTGTGACGTTCCATGGAACCCACGGTATTGTTTAAAACTAGATTCTGATTGGCTTGCAGGTCATTCTACAGTGTAAATTATAAATGAAAACGTGCTTTTATATCAGTGTTACAGGTTCACGTTACCGAGCGTGTCTCAACCCGTACCGCGCTTTTATCTGCCTAAAGGTATCTTCGGCACGACTGGATAGGCCTTTTGGATAGCTTGTCCAAGGTAAGGAAATGCGTCAAGCTATACCCTACTTTTAATGTTTTAGGTCCGAACTCAAATTACTCCAGTCAAGTGATTAATCGTAAAAGTGAGTTGTTTTGACTGAGCAGTCCAATGGCCAATGCTGTTTTTGCACTATGAGACCCTCTGCTATATACTATGATGAGCCAATAACATGCATAGATTATGCATTAGGCATTGCACAAGTCAGTGTCTAGGTCAGAATATAAAGTTGCTATTTCCGTCAACTCAAGTTACTCAAGTCAAGTGATTAATCGTAAGAGTTAGTTGTTTTGACTGTCAAAACAAATAACTTTGATGGAATATTCCAAATTACAATGGCAATTATGCATCACAAATTCACAATATTACTTGTATTTCAATGATTCATCCAGGCCCAAGACATAAAGTCGCCTGAAAGCTGTGTAGCAATCATTCCATTGCTGACCCATAGGATGGTAATCACATACATGATTGGCTTAATCTAGAATCATGGATACCTTTCATGTGAGTACTCACACACCAGATTTTTTTTACATACCTCAGAAGGAAGATACCTCAATATCTGGAAGCACTGTCTCATGTACAATTGTTAATGCTATCTCTGAAATGTCTAACAAAATGTTGACCTGATTTCATCAAGACCTTCTCATCACAAGTTGGAACTAGTGGTCAACATTGGGACAATGCAGCCATTAATAACATGGACCAATATTTTCATGGAGGTAAGCACTACACTTCTGATGGGTTTAAAGATTGTATTACATTATCTAAAAGTGAGAAAGTAAACCCCAGCTGTTATTCTTTTCACAGGGAAGGACAATCCCCATTATGCCATTATAATCATGGCCTCTAAACCCTCAAGCTGCATACTGGACCCTATTCCAACTAAACTACTGAAAGAGCTGCTTCCTGTGAAAAAGCTGTTTCCTGTGAAAAAGCTGCAACTCACTGCCTTCCTGAAGACAAACAATGTATACGAAATGCTTCAGTCTGGTTTAAGATCCCATCATAGCACTGTGACTGCACTTGTGAAGGTGGTAAATTACCTTTTAATGGCGTCAGACCGAGGCTCTGCATCTGTCCTCGTGCTCCTAGACCTTAGTGCTGCTTTTGATACCATCGATCACCACATTCTTTTGGAGAGATTGGAAACCCAAATTGGTCTACACGGACAAGTTCTGGCCTGGTTTAGTTCTTATCTGTCGGAAAGATATCAGTTTGTCTCTTTGAATGGTTTCTCCTCTGATAAATCAACTGTAAATGTCTGTGTTCCTCAAGGTTCCGTTTTAGGACCACTATTGTTTTCACTATATATTTTACCTCTTGGGGATGTCATTAGAAAACATAATGTTAACTTTCGCTGCTATGCGGATGACACACAGCCCTACATTTCAATGAAACTTGTAGAAGCCCCAAAATTGCCCTCGCTGGAAGCCTGTGTTTCAGACAGAAGGAAGTGGATGGCTGCAAACGTTCTACATAACAGAGATGCTTGTTCTAGGTCCCAAGAAACAAAGAGATCTTCTGTTGAATCTGGCAATTAATCATGATGGTTGTACAGACGTCTCAAATAAAACTGTGAAGGACCTCGGCGTTACTCTGGACCCTTATCTCTCTTTTGACGAACATATCAAGATTGTTTCAAGGACAGCGTTTTTCCATCTGCGTAACATTGCAAAGATCAGAAATGTTCTGTTTTTAAAAAAATGCTGAAAAATGTATCAATGCCTTTGTTACTTCTAGGTTGGACTACTGCAGTGCTCTACTTTCCGGCTACCCGGATAAAGCACTAAATAAACTTCAGTTAGTGCTAAATACGGCTGCTAGAATCGTGACTAGAACCACATTTCTTAAAATCATATTACTCCAGTGCTAGCCTCCCTACACTGGCTTCCTGTTAAGGCAAGGGCTGATTTCAAGGTTTTACTGCTAACCTACAAAGCATTACATGGGCTTGCTCCTACCTATCTTTCCGATTTGGTCCTGCCGTACATACCTACACGTATGCTACGGTCACAAGACGCAGGCCTCCTAATTGTCCCTAGAATTTCTAAGCAAACAGCTGGAGGCAGGGCTTTCTCCTATCGAGCTCCATTTTTATGGAATGGTCTGCCTACCCATGTGAGAGACGCAGACTCGGTCTCAACCTTTTAAGTCTTTATTGAAGACTCATCTCTTCAGTAGGTCCTATGATTGAGTGTAGTCTGGCCCAGGAGTGTGAAGGTGAACGGAAAGGCACTGGAGCAACGAACCGCCCTTGCTGTTTCTGCCTAGCCGGTTCCCCTCTCTCCACTGGGATTCTCTGCCTCTAACCCTATTACAGGGGCCGAGTCACTGGCTTACTGGTGCTCTTCCATGCCGTCCCTAGGAGGGGTGCGTCAATTGAGTGGGTTGAGTCACTGACGTGGTCTTCCTGTCCGGGTTGGGTTGTGCGGAAATCTTTGTGGACTATACTCGGCCTTGTCTCAGGATGGTAAGTTGGTGGTTGAAGGTATCCCTCTAGTGGTGTGGGGGCTGTGCTTTGGCAAAGTGGGTGGGGTTATATCCTGCCTGTTTGGCCCTGTTCGGGGGTATCATCGGATGGGGCCACAGTGTCTCCTGACCCCTCCTGTCTCAGCCTCCAGTATTTATGCTGCAGTAGTTTATGTGTCGGGGGCTAGGGTCAGTCTGTTATATCTGGAGTATTTCTCCAGTGTCCTGTGTGAATTTAAGTATTCTCTCTCTCTCTCTCTCTCTCTCTCTCTCTCTCTCTCTCTCTCTCTCTCTCTCTCTCTCTCTCTCTCTCTCTCTCTCTCTCTCTCTCTCTCTCTCTCTCTCTCTCTCTCTCTCTCTCTCTCTCTCTCTCTCTCTCTCTCTCTCTCTCTCTCTCTCTCTCTCTCTCTCTCTCTCTCTCTCTCTCTCTCTCTCTCTCTCGGAGGACCTGAACCCTAGGACCATGCCTCAGGACTACCTGGCATGATGACTCCTTGTTGTCCCCAGTCCACCTGGCCGTGCTGCTGCTCCAGTTTCAACTGTTCTGCCTTCGGCTATGGAACCCTGACCTGTTCACTGTGATTACTATTATTTGACCATGCTGGTCATTTATGAACATTTGAACATCTTGGCCATGTTCTGTTATAATCTCCACTCGGCACAGCCAGAAGAGGACTGGCCACCGCTCATAGCCTGGTTCCTCTCTAGGTTTCTTCCTAGGTTTTGGCCTTTCTAGGGAGTTTTTCCTAGCCACCGTGCTTCTACACCTGCATTGCTTGCTGTTTGGGGTTTTAGGCTGGGTCTCTGTACAGCACTTTGATATATCAGCTGATGTATGAAGGGCTATATAAATACATTTGATTTGACATAGAAAGAAGATGCTCGTTCTCGCTAGAGTCCGTTTCAGGGTCGCTACACTCCGTCCTTTCAGGTCTGGTCTGTTGTCTAGTATATCGATAAAGTCCGATTCGACATCAGAATCCTCCTCCTCTGATGACTCTGACTTTGCAGCAGATGTAGGCTCGGCAGGATGGTTCAGGTGATCCTCTCTGTCTATCCCTTCCTTCTCACGGTCCCACTCCCTCGCTCCCTCGTGATCGGATGACTCTTGTTGAAGGGTGTCAGTAGGGCAGTCAGCTTGATCGGTCAACTTGGCCCGCTTTTGCAGCCTCTCCACTTAACCTCCGCCCCTTGGACTGTGAAACACCAGGACTCCGATGTGACGATGTAGCGCCGGGGTGGTTGCTGAGTTCTTACTTTTTGAGAGCCTCTTGCTGCTCGAGGGACCTCCCGGGCTCTGTCTTTTCGAGTTTCTGTCTGGGCGTATTGTCAGGCCTACCCTTTTGAGTCTTCTTACGTGCTCGTCTCTCCTCCTGCTTGGAGTCGGTGTCGCTGACGGGAGAGCGAGTGCATTTTATCTTGGAAGGATTTACCCCCTTTATACTTACCCCCCGTTTCTCCTCTCCTTCGTAGTCATCAGTTTCCGAGTCCGACAGCTTGCTTTTGTATAGAGGGGAATCCCGATTGGGGGTTCTTGTGTTCTTAGCAGGCTTCACTTTTCGCACCTCTTGTCAGACTTGTCCTTGTCTTTAGCACGAGTCTTATCTTGTCTGTCAAAGCGCTGGACAGACGTTTCTTTAACCACCTTGGCACTCCTGCTATGTTTCTCCTCAATCTTGTCAGGCCCACAGGTTCTCCTTTGTACGTTTGATGCGCTTTACATCTGGCTTGATCAACTCTTCGCAGAGCGCGCTTATTACCCCTAATTTCCTCAGTCATACCACTACAGGCAGGCTTGGGGGAGTACTCTTTTTCGGACTCTGAATGTGACACGCGCTTATACTTGCATCCCCGATTAACATTCTTCGTCTTACACTTAGCCTTTTTGGCCCTCCTTTTAACCTGAGCACAGAATACCTCCTCATCCTCCTCTTCACTGCTGTATTCCTCCTTGGTAGATCCGTCGTCTATGAAGTCGTCGCTGTAATCGTATTCGTCAGGACTCTCGCTGTTGTCGTAGCCCATTGTAGCCTCCAAATCCTCATCGGGGATCTCATCTTCATCCTCATGACACTCTTCCTGTTCACTTCCTCAGCCTCGCTCAGCCACGGGTGTTCATCGTCGTGACTGTACCTGGAGCGCGAGCTGTGTGTTCGTGAGTCGAGGGGCCTTCTTGTCACTCTTGGACCCGGAAGACTTAGAGGCTAAATACTTATTTGACTTAGAAGCCAAGCGATCTTGCTTCACCACTTTGGGGTGGTGCAAAGGTGCTTGTTTCACTTTTAGGGTGATTTTAACCACTTCCGGTTGCTCCAGGAAGCCTAGAATCGACACAGGTAGACCTCATGGTGGCCTGATGGATTGTCATCGAAGACAGGTTCATAAAACATTCATAACCCACATAGGCTTCAGGTTGAATTTAGGGGAGCAGGCAATGTATTCCTATGGGGAGAGAAGTCATTGAAAACTGTTTGATGTAAACACCTAATTTTCACTGTTAAGGGTTAATGCCACATGGTCAAGGTTAGGCTTGCACAGATCGGGAGGACCTCAGGAATATTCCTGAGGTCGAATTGTGCTTCTAACCCTAACTGGTATCCCGCTGTCACCCAAAAGCACCTGCAATTTAGGGCCAGGCTTCATTATGGGCCTACTTTTTTCATGGTCGCTGAGCTCAGACCGAGCAAGCTACGGTCAAGCGGGGCATCTCGTTGAACTCGGCACTGCCTAGAGATTATGGTAATGCCATTGCAGGCTCGGTGCGTCTTTATGACCCACACTGTGTCACTCCATCCTTGCTCTGTGTGAGACCTTTCTTTTACATCTGTTGGGAGAAATTCCTGATTTACAGTTCACGACGGTTGCCTAATCACACATATGAAGTTTTGAAAAGATCTGACCTTTTTAACCCTTCAAAACAGCCACTATGACACCATTTTAAGGTACTTCCGGTTGATATAGGAAGCTGAAAGTGAACACATATCCTCCTTGGGGTAGGCTCTTATAGAATATTGAGTATTGCATATTGAGAATATTAAGTCTTTAAATTAAGAACGGACTTATTTACAGAGGGTTGAATGAGTGTGTGTTATTTCAGAAAATTACCGAAAATCACAGAAATCTCCGTAGGTTCATGTACTTTGACATGAAGTGGTCAAATTAGCGCTCTATTTTTGTTTTTGACCTTTAATCCCAGAAAAATATCCATAACTCAAAAATCGTTGAGGCCTCGACGCCATATTGTTCGGGGCCAACTGCCCATTATGCCAAACCTATGTTCATCAAGTTTAGTCTTCGAAGTCTTTTCCGTTTAGGAGAAAAGGCCACGTCGTGGTTGGTGATGTTTTGTACATTTGCAATATGATTCCATTCGCCCTCTGGTGGGATTTACCGGGACAGCGGAAAAATGACCAATTTGAAATTTTATAAAACGGAAACCGAATGTTCGAGAGACTTCGTTCGATGACTTCCCGGAAGATCTGGCCCCTGTGCACGGCCCGCCACCATCCGCGAATGTTTGTAAAATTCGTGGATGGTGGCGGGCCGTGCACGGGGGCCAGATCTTCCGGGAAGTCATCGAACGAAGTCTCTCGAACATTCGGTTTCCGTTTTATAAAATTTCAAATTGGTCATTTTTCCGCTGTCAAGTAAGGGACCGTACATTTGCAATATGGAGTTTCTCATCAACCATACAGCAAATGTCAAAATGTTCCCTTCACGTATGCAAGGAAGTGTCATCGGCTTACTGCGTTAACTTGACTCGCAGAGCGCCGCTTCCAGGGATCAACAAGCCCTCCACCCCTGTGTATGCCCTAATGGCAGCCCCCAGAGGCTCCATGTACAGAACGAAGAGGAGAGCCGAGAGCGGGCACCCCTGCCTGACCCCAGACGAGAGGTCAAAAACATCACCCAAGTGACCGTTTACGCTAACCCGGCACCCTGCTCCGACATATAAAGTACGGATCCGTCCTATAAACCTCTCCCCAAATCCTAATATACCTAACACCCTGAATAGAAAGGACCTATTCACGCGATCAAAAGCTTTCGCCTGATCTAGCGCTGCTACCATTAAAGGCAGACCTCTATCTTCAACCCAAGCGATGGAGTCCCTGATCAACTGTAGGTTCCATCTAATAGAGTGGCCCTCTACCCCGCGCGTCTGATCCTTGTGGACGACGTAGGGAAGGGTTGTGCGCAACCGGTCCGCTAAGACCTTTGCAAGCAGCTTGTAATCTACACACAGCATGGTCAATGGCCGCCAGTTGCCAAGGTCTGTTGCTTCCCCCTTCTTGTAACAGCACACCAACGACCATTGATCTCGAGGGGGACACCCGGGGGACACCCGTCTCGAGGATGGCCTTCAAGACTTAGAGTACCACCGGTCCAAAACTTGGGGTAAAACTCGGCCGGCAGCCCATCCATCCCAGGCACCTTCCCTTTTCCCATCCTCCTGAGGGCGCTCTCAACCTCTTCAAGGGAGATCTGAGCCTCCATCGCTTCTCTAACATCCTCCGGCAATCACCGGGACAGGTGTTCTAAAAACACATTTCCCTGCTTTACATCTACATCCCTTTCTTTAAATAACCTTTGGAAATGGTCAGTTGTCACCCTGACCATTTCCTCTGGTTTACTCACTACACTCCCATTTTCTTCCCTAACCCTGTACATTACCTTCCTACTCTGTCTGCTTCTAACCGACTTAAAGAACATGGCGGAACAAGTCTCGTTGTGTTCTAAAAAGTCTCTATGCGCACGCTCCAGGAAAGCTCGAGCCTTCCGCTCCTGCAGCTCCCTGAGCTGCGCCTTCAGGGCTGTGGATCTCTCCCAGTCAATCGACCCGCCGAGGTTGCCTGCCTCGTACTCGAGTTCGAGCAACCTTTGGATATGATCCCCCTCCCTCCTTTCCTCCCTTTTTTTACTCTAACCATATCCTATAATAAAGGCCCTAATCCTTACCTTTACTATATCCCACCACTCTAACACCCCCTCACACATGGGCCGGAGGCCTTCAAGCCCCCGAAACACCCCAGTAACGGCATTAACAAAAGCTTGCTCATCCAGTACATCCCGATCTAATCTCCAGTACCCCCTACCAAAGACGCAGACTGGTGATCCCACCTGCAGGAGCACCCCGTCATGGTCCGAAAAGAAGACCGTCCAGACACCTGACCCAAAGAACTAGGTAGAGAAATGTAATCAAGCCTCCGCGCAACCCACCGAGAGTTACGCCAAGTGGGATCAGCCATTGTCGAAGTAGAGTGCAGGCCTCCATCAACCAGACCATGGCAAGCCATTAGCCCGGTGATGGCACCTGCACTGCTGTCCCCCCCTACCCCTAAATCTATGTTAAAATCCCTCCTATCACCAAGTGCCTATTTGTGACACACAGGGGCTCCAGACAGTCCACCATCTCCTTCCTGTCTGCCGCCACCTGTAGCCCGTACCATCCAATTAACCTATATCTACCCTCCCTATACGTTACATCTACCCCCAACACCCTCCCCTGCATTATAACAAAAGTGCTCTCTACTTTAACCTCCCAATTCCCAAACAAAATCCCTACCTCTCTTGAGTGCACCCCTCCTATACCCCAAAACGATTCTCACTTATCCCACTCCCTCCTAAATCTACAAACATCCCCACCATCCCTCAGGTGAACCTCCTGTAAAAAACAAAAATCAAAACCCACACCCTCTAAATAACTAAAAACAGCCCTTCTTTTAACAATATCCCTAAATCCCCTAACATTTAAAGTAACAAAGGTAATACTTGATTTCATAAATAAAAACAAAAACACATCACCCAACTGCTAAATCCCAAAACACCCAAAACAAAAACAGGAGGCCCACCCGATGCTCCCCTGCTCCATCTCCTCCGGCAGGGACGCCTTCTCCTCTCCTGATGTCCCCCCGTCTTCCTCCATCTCCCCAATCCAGGATGCAGGGCACTCGAGAGCCTAACACCATTCCTGCATCCTGGATTGGGGAGATGGAGGAAGACGGTATCCGGGCCCCCTCTTCCTCTTCTTCCCCCATCCCCTGCTCCCCCTCCAGCCGCAGACGCGTACGACCTCTGATGAGCCGGGCAATCCCGCCACAAGTGCGCTGACGAACGACACCCGTGGCATGCCTTGGGCTCGTCATAGTCCTTGGCCTCGTGCTCACCCGACCCTCAGAATCTGCACTTCCTTGTACTGCACGAGGCCAAGACATGACCGTAGGCCATACACCGCCTGCAGAAAGGAGGCTGACAGGCATAATACAAAGTTCCCCTGTCAGCCCCCAGGGAGAACATCGCAGGAGGATGGAGGTATCCACCCACACCCTTTGGGTCCTCCCTGAGTAGCGCCTGGAACCCTCTCCTCCCGTTCCAGAAACCCAGGGAGTCCCTGAGGAGCCTCGCTGAGGAGATATTGTCCATGTACCTCCCCAGAAAGGCCCTCACCTCTTCATCCTTCACATGGGGGTTATACATATTCACAGGGACCACCCTGAAATTGTTTTTAGCCAGGCTGGTCACCTCGTAATGGCACATCGGCTTTTCCTTTCCCATCTCTCTTGCCCTCTTCAACACTTCTTCATGTTTTTTCCTCCTTGTGGAAAGTCACATCGTAGGCCTCCTCCATTGGATTCGCTTGGAGGCACAGAACATCTTTTACTTCCAACTTCATGCTCCCAATCAAAATTGTTCTCCCAAAAGTCTCCCTCCAGAACGGCTCCACCTCCTTGGTCCTCCAAGCGAATCGCACCGTGTTCGCTATTCCAATCCCCGGCATTTTGGTTGCTGAGTTGCGTGCCATTCTACACGTAAGAATGACACGCTCCCTCAAAAAACAAAAGAGCTGTTTTACTAAGGGGTCTGCCTACAGCCTCGTTCTCAATCACGCGCTTTCACTTCAGAGGTTGCTCTCGTTCCAGTGCTTCTCTACAGACAATGGAATTCTCCGGTTGGAACATTATTGAACTTTTATGATAAAAACATCCTAAAGATTGATTCTATACTTAGTTTGACAAATTTCTTCGACCTGTAATATAACTTTTTGAACGTTTTGTCCGAATGGACCAGATCGCGCTTTTGGATTGTTTACCAAACGCCCTAACAAAAGAAGCTATTGGATAAATTATGGACATTATCGAACAAAACAAGCATTTATTGTGGAACTGCGATTCCTGGGAGTGCATTCTGATGAAGATCATCAAAGGTAAGTGAATATTTCTAATGCTATTTATGAATAATGTTGACTACCCAACATGGCGGATATTTCTCTGGGTGGTTTGGGCTCTGAGCGCTGTTCTCAGATTATGCTTTTTCCGTGAAGTTTTTTTGAAATCTGACACAGCGGTTGCATTAAGGAGAAGTGTATCTAAAGTTTCATGTATAATAGCTGTATTTTTATCAACATTTATTATGAGTATTTCTGTGAATTCATGTGGATCTCTGCAATATCACTGCATGTTTTGAAACTCCTGAATCTAACACGCCAATGTAAAATAAGATTTTTGGATATAAATATGAACTTTATCGAACAAAATATACATGTATTGTGTAACATGAAGTCCTATGAGTGTCATCTGATGAAGATCATCAAAGGTTAGTGATTAATCTTATCTCTATTTGTGCTTTTTGTGACTCCTCTCTTTGGCGGGAAAAATGGCTGTGTTTTTCTGTGACTTGGTGGTGACCTAATATAATCGTTTGTGCAGCTTTTGCTGTAAAGCATTTTTTAAATCAGACACTGTGGCTGGATTAACGAGAATGTTATCTTTAAAATGGTGCTTAATACTTGTATGTTTGAGAAATTAGATTTATGAGATTTCTGTTGATTTGTATTTGGCGCCCTGCAATTTTATTGGCTGCTGGTGAGGGGTTCCGCTAGCGGAACGGGGTCCTAGACAGGTTAACGCCCTCGGGCCTTCGGCTTTTAACTAAGGGGGTTATAGCACCGCAGTACCTAACCTGGTCTTAGCCAAAAGGCAGAGAAGCGATAACCCACAAATTGACCCCTTCACCCGCCGGGCACCCAGGAGTCTCGGCAAACGGTTTGGCAAAATTTGGCTCCTCGCCACCCAACGTTTCCCTGGCGACAGGCAAGTGTTTTTTTTTTAAATCGCCAATGCGTCTTTAAGTCACTAGCTCTTTAAGTCCAGTATGACTATTTGTTCAAAGCCCGGCAAATACGTCAGTCGTCGTTGTCGTCGGGCTTAAACTCAATTGCCCGAGCGACTACTTTGAGTGGAAAAATACGCCGGTCAGCCTGCTTGAAGTCAAACGCCTGAGCAAAAACAACAACAACATCAAGAATGGCAGCATTTGTGATACAAAGCCAATCCTCCAGAGAGACTTGAGCCTAAATCCAGAACCTTAGACCACTTTGCCACGCTACCCAGCCTCTTCCTCAAAACCAAACTTTCTCATCTGTTACCTAGGCTTGCTAAGCTACCATTCATTTCAATCTCTTCTTTTTTCATTTCATTTTCTTCATTTATATCATGTTGCTTTTTCTTCTTGTTTGAACACATTATTTGTTTTGCTTCTACGTCTGAAAAGCACATTTATTGAGCCTTTTAACAAGCTCAGATAGGCAGCTCTCAGCCAGCTAGAATGCGGGGCCACCGCTATAGCACAGGACGAGGTAGTTAAACAAGCTCAGAAAGGTGGATCTCGGCCAACTGGTAGAACGGGCCACCACTATTGCACAGGACGAGGTAGTTAAGGCAATATATAGGTGTTATTTCCCTTGTATGAATATAGAAACGCTGCCAAAGTATGAATTTACCAAAGAGATGACCACACTGAAGACTTGTGCAAAAAACAACTACATCAATGATGGCAGCTGTAGGATTTAAACCTACACCTCCAGAGAGACTGGGGCCTAAATCCAGCACCTTAGACCACTCGGACACGCTACTCTACTCTGTCAACATCCCACACTTTGTAATCTGTTTCCTATGCCTGCTAAACTCCCAATAATTTCGGTCTCTTCTTTTTACAACTTAATTTATATTATGTTGCTTTTTCTTCCTGTCTCAACACATAATTTGTTTTGCTGCTTTGTCTGAAGAGCACATGTATAGAGCCCTTTAACAAGCTCAGATAGGTAGATCTCAGCCAACTGGTAGGAGGGGCCAATGCTATAGCACAGGACGAGGTAGTTAATGTAAGGGAATACCCCCTGATTTGGACAAAAATGAATGGGAACATATTGCCATTGGGCGAAACATATACACGATGGCAAATACCACTCAATTGGATGGCAATTCATGCAAAGCTTATGGCAACTGCATATGGCAAATGCCAAGTGTCATACAACAAAAATACCAAAGAGGGCGAGCGCGCTCCACCGTAAATCAAGTCAAGACCCAAGTGTCAAAATGTGAAAATATGAAAAAAAATCTAAAATGTATCACCCTCTAAAAAAGTGCTTTCTGGACCTTTTTTTAAAAATTCTTTAGATTTTTTTTTGTCAATTATACATGTATAAGAACTGTATGAACATACCTTTGTCATATTTAAATAAGTTGTCCATAAGGCATATGTTTTGTCCATTTGCAAATTGCTATAATAGGAAGTCAAAAGTCAGTGAACCATTGCCAAATGCAGTAAGAAATGTCCAAAATGCAATATATAAGTATTGAAAGTGCCAAATCAGGATGTTATGTTCATTTGCCATATATGAACATCTGAAGTCGGCTTCCGAACCCAAAAGTCAGTGAACCATGTCCAAATGGCATTTATACTGCCCAAATGATATGTATCACTATGTTAAGCCCTGAATCAACCTAGTAGGTTTATTTGTCATGTATGATGAGAGAGAAGAGGGACTCGTCGTTTTTTAACGATTTTTTGAGAAAAGTTCAAAATGACCAGGAGCATTAGTGAAGGTTGCCCCCTACCCAGCCGTAGACCCCTTGCACCCTCCTAAAAGGCATTCAAAACCATTTCAAAAATATTCTCCTGGTAACCCGTTCCAATCACCAGGCGCACGGCTGTCCATTTGCAATATGTTTTAATGGGCATTTACCATCATGACATGCTCAAAAATACTGCAGAAATGCAAAATTGACTGGCCCGATGGACGGGCAGATAGTGGTTCCTCTCCATCGCTCGTTGTGTTGATTTCATCATGTCCATTTGGTGATGGTTTTTCACTGTTTAAACATATTGCAAATGTACAAAAGTCAGCCAGCAAGTCAGCGTCCAACAGTCAATTAAATATCATTCTGACACCAAACTGACACCACACCCACTTTTTCCATCACTTTTAGAAGCCAACTATCACATATTTCAGAGCAGGCCCAAAATTCACAGCTCTTTCTGTTTAAACCATAATAAAAACATAAAACACGTAGTTACGTTCCAGCTGCGGGTCCAGTTCTGAAATTATGTGTAGGCCTATTTGAGGTGACCCAGAATCCCGAGTTTCAGCTTGATAGGTCATTTGGAGCCCGAGCAGCGACCTTAATTGGTGCTGAAAACCCATATTTTTACGGGCGTTGCTACGGGGTCCTTGAATGAGCTATCGGACAGAAACATTAGGGTCCGTCTCTATGGGACGAGGTGGTTTCAATGCACCTAGTCTTGTGACTCTGGGACTTTTATAAATGTCGTCATTTTCGCGATGGTCAAAATGAATTGAAGTTATTGCAAATGTACAAGGTTGTTTCTCGGTCTGAGAACCTTCTAGAGCCACATAACTCACCGTGCACTATCGACTTGAGCTCTAGAACAAGTTTCTAAAGTTTCAGAGCTCTAGGTCGGACAGTTCTTTGATAGTTCAAACGAAGGTAACTATTGCAGGCTCTGTGTGTCTGTATGCCCCACACTGTGTCACTCTGTCCTTGCTGTGTGTGTGTGTGTGAGTTTTTCTTGGAAATCTGATGGGAGAAATGACTGATTTACAGTTCACGAGGGTTGCCTAATCACACATATTAAGTTTTGGAAAGATGTGACCTTTTTAACCGTTCGAAACAGCCCCTATGACCCCAATTTAAGGCACGTCCGGTTGATAGAGGAAGCTGAAAGTGAACACAAATCCTTCTTGGGGTTGGCTCTTTCAGAATTTTAAGTCTTTACGTTAACCTTTTCTCAATAGGGGGTGCTGTTTTCACTTTGTAAAAATTTCGTTCCCAAATTAAACTGCCTCGTACTCAATTCTTGCTCGTACAATATGCATATTATTATTACTATTGGATAGAAAACACTCTCTAGTTTCTAAAACCGTTTGAATTATATCTGTGAGTAAACAGAACTCAAGTTGGAGCAAACTTCCTGTGAGGAAGTGAGAAATCTGAAATCAGGCAGGCTGTTCTGGGGTCCGTTTATTAATTTGCATGTCTTCTATTGGTCGAGATGCACTGCATACGCCTTCCCCTAGATGTCAGCAAATAGTGAGAATTGGAATGGAGTTGCTAGGCAGATCTGAGGCCATATAAAGGGTCTGGGAACGTGGGGTGCACTCTTTTCAACATTCGCCATGACGCAAGACAGACCTCAGGATGGCGTTCTGGAAAGCTCCCGTTATAGGCCTTAGATATATCCGGCTCTGATTTTATTCGATATAGGTGTTAAAGACATCATAATGTTGTTATTTTAAACCGAGTTATATCAGTTTATATCAGTATATTGCGATTTTCTGATATTTCTTTGTGCTGCGTTATAGTGAGTTGGGCACGTCTGGGCCACATGGCTAATGTTTACTGCTAATTCCAAAGTTGAAGGCGACAATCTACAACCGAGCAACGATTCTTTTGGACAAAGGACAACTTGCCCAAGATTCTGATGAAAGCTCATCAAAAAGTAAGAACTATTTATGATGTTAATTCGTTGTTCTGTTCCGCCATTAATTTCGGTGCGGTCTCGCTTTAACGCACGCTGTATGTCGTAGTAACGTTAATTTTAAAAATCTAACACAGCGGTTGCATTAAGAACTAATGTATCTTTCATTTGCTGTCCAACCTGTATTTTTTAGTCAAGTTTATGATTAGTTAAAACCTGTTGAGGACAGAGGGCGCTGTTTTCACTTTGGGGGAAAATCGTGCCCAATTTAAACGGCCTCGTACTCAATTCTTGCTCGTACAATATGCATATTATTATTACTATTGGATAGAAAACACTCTCTAGTTTCTAAAACCGTTTGAATTATATCTGTGAGTAAAACAGAACTCCTTTTGCAGCAAACTTCCTGACAGGAAGTGGAAGATCTGAAATCGATGCACTGTTCTAGGGGCTGCCTATTAAAGTCCTTGATATTTATTAGTTTAGATGCACTTCATACGTCTTCCACTAGATGTCGACAAGCAGTGAGAGAAGAAATTGAGTGTGTAACTTGATCTGGGCTCGAATTATAGCTCTTGGCATGACGTGTCACCAGTTTCCTGTTTTCTGGAGAGAGCGAGAAGGGACCTGGATTTGCCTTCTGATAAGCTGTCGTTATGGACGACTAATATCTCCGGCTTTGATTTTATTTGATACATGTGACAATATCATCGTAAAGTATGTTTTTTCAATATAGTTTAATCAGATTATTGAAATTTTTTCGGGAGTTTTGCCGTGTTCTGTTCTCTGAGTTTGTTGACGATGGAGAGATTCGCGCCACTTGGCAAGTGTGCTTGCTAAATCGAGAGGGAAAAAGGCCGTTCTAAATCCAAACAACGATTGTTCCCGACAAAGGACCCCTTGTACAACATTCTGATGAAAGATCAGCAAAAGTAGGACCCATTTTATGATGCTATTTCATATATCTGTCGAACATGTTGTGCTAGTCGTTTGCGCCCAGCTTTTGGGTACTCTCTCGCTATACCTAAGCTGGATGTCGTAATTAAGTTATTTTTAGAATTCTAACACGGCGATTGCATTAAGAACTAGTGTATCTATCATTTCCTATACAACATGTATTTTTTAGTTATGTTTATGAATAGTTATTGTGTCAGAATATGTGTGTCAGAAAAAGTGTCCGAAAAATATCCGGACGTTGTGGGAAAAAGATGCTACGTTAGCACAATGTATAACCACTGATTTCAGCTCTAAATATGCACATTTTCGAACAAAACATAAGTGTATGTATAACCTGATGTTATAGGACTGTCATCTGATGAAGCTTATCAAGGTTAGTCAAAAATTATATATCTTGCTGGTTTATTCGCTATCGCTAACGTGCCTATTGCTATCGCTAACGTGCCTTGATGAATGAATGCGGTAGTGTGGTAGGCTATTGTAGTAAGCTAATATAATGCTATATTGTGTTTTCGCTGTAAAACACTTAAAAAATCGGACATGTTGACTGGATTCACAAGATGTGTATCTTTCATTTGCTGTATTGGACTTGTTAATGTGTGAAAGTTAAATATTTCTAAAAAATATCTTTTGAATTTCGCGCTCTGCCTTTTCAGTGGAATGTGGGAGGAGTTCCGCTGGCGGAACGCCATAGCCAGACAGGTTAATGATTAGATTAGGTGCCTCTCCCAAGATTTCTCCCGACATTTTGTTGGCAGCTTGGCTACTATTCTCATTGTATAACCACGATTTGTGCCGCTAAATATGCACATTTTCGAACAAACTCTATATGTATTGTGTAATATGATGTTATAGGACTGTCATCTGAAGAAGTTTGAGAAGGTTAGTGAAAAAATTAATATCTTTTGCTGGTTTATTCGTTATCGCTATTGTTGGCTTGAATCAATGCTGTTGTGTGGTTGGCTATTGTAGTAAGCTAATATAATGCTATATTGTGTTTTCGCTGTAAAACACTTAAAAAATCTGAAATATTGGCTGGATTCACAAGATCTTTGTCTTTCATTTGTTGTACGCTGTGTATTTTTCATAAATGTTTTATGATGAGTATTTAGGTAATTCACGTTGGTCTCTGTAGTTATTCTAGTTGCTTTGGTGAGAGTTGTGATGGTGGCTGCATTGTAAAACTATGATTTATACCTGAAATATGCACATTTTTCTAACAAAACATATGCTATACAATAAATATGTTATCAGACTGTCATCTGATGAAGTTGTTTCTTGGTTAGTGACTATTTATATCTTTATTTGGTCGAAATTGTGATAGCTACCTATGCAGGAAAAAAATGGTGGGGAAAAAAAGTTGTGTCTTTTGCTATCGTGGTTAGCTAATAGAAATACATATTGTGTCTTCCCTGTAAAACATTTTAAAAATCAGAAATGATGGCTGGATTCACAAGATGTGTATCTTTCATCTGGTGTCTTGGACTTGTGATTTAATGATATTTAGATGCTAGTATTTACTTGTGACGCTATGCTAGGCTATGCTAGTCAGCTTTTTTACTGATGGGGGTGCTCCCGGATCCGGGATTGTGATGAAGTAGAAGTTAACTTCTCTAGGATATGTGGGACACTAACGTCCCACTTGGCCAAAAGCCAGTAAAAATGCAGAGCGCCAAATTCAAATATATTTCTATAAAAATCTAACTTTCATGAAATCACACATGAAAGACACCAAATTAAAGCTACACTTGTTGTGAATCCAGCCAACATGTCCAATTTAAAAAAGGATTTACGGCGAAAGCACACCAAACGATTATGTTAGGTCAGCACCTAGTCACAGAAAAACACAGCAATTTTTTCAGCCAAAGAGAGGAGTCACAAAAAGCAGAAATAGAGATCAAGTTAATCACCAACTGTTAGGAATTTTGTTAATAATCAGATAAAACTATAACAAATTGAACTCTGCACGCCTGGTGAAAAGAGATTTGTGTTGTGGGTCATAAAATAAGCAGAAAGGGTCGTTAAACTATGGTTGAACTGACCCAACTTAGCCCTGAGGTGTTTAGATAAGGCTGTGGGTAACTTTTTAGGTCTTCCATTATCTTGAGTTGTCTGCTAAAGTGGTAATAAATTATAGTGAGCCTTCAGGATAAATGATTATATTGTGTGTCATGTGAGTGCCCTGTGAAGTTGGAATGAACTTTTGAACTTGTTTTCTATTTGTCAGGACAATGAGATTTATTCTGTAACCTATGACGTCATATCTTGTATATAAACCTGTGTTTATGATCAAATGGCAGCGTGCTCCGAGAATAAACACTATTATCTAATTTTAATAAGACTGTATCCTGTCTATTTTATGTTAATAAGTATCTTACAAATTCTTATAAATAGACAGATTGAATTTAATTAATGAGTATATTGGAGGAATTATTTAATTCCACTAACAATTGGTCCTTCGAGTGGATTTCCAAACTTTGCCTCTGTCATCCGAAGATATTAGCCGAAAACCGTGCACGGGCGGGTCAAGACCCGTTATTTAAAGTCCTGGCCTCTGAATTGAGGTTAAAAAACAGGCCGGTATATATATATATATCTGAGGTCGACAGAGACGGTGACGGAATCAAACCGGCATTGCTTTTCCCAGTCTGCAAGACGAAGGTAAATAGTCTTTATTCTCGAATGTGGGGGGTATGATGTAAGTTATCTTTGATTTTAAGTTCTAAAGGGTTCTTTAAAATGTCTAGGAACATGACTATACAAGGGTGGTATAACCTTTGACCTTTATCATGGCTGTCTCTTGAGGTCTGATCAGCTTCAGGGGAGGGCCATGAAGATAATGCATTTGTGGTCATTTGGGATACTAGTTTTGAGGTAAATTAATTGACTATTATTGATTTGGTATTACAACAGGAAAAATCCCCTTTGTCATCAATAATAAATGAGGGAAGATATGATACATTGAGGTTTGGACAGGAGATATTTTAAGCCAATAGGGCAGGAAAATACATAAGCATTAAAATTATTTATGAGAAGAAATAAGTTTTAGTTCTTAGGAGTGGTAATTTACTGTGGATAAGGTATCCACACTGTAAAACATATATTAATTATTTATGAGACTGAGTTTAAGGTTAACCAATGTTATTATTTAATAAAAAACAGTGGACTCCTGGGTGAGAGAGCTTATTAGTAAAGAAAGGATTTGATATGGTTACCATTTGTTTTGGCCATTAGAAGATTTTTATTTAAATAGTATTAAAATTGACAGGGGTATATGGCATATGTGATGATTTAGGATTATTGATAGGATGGAGATAGGTTGATTAAGGTTATGTAAGGACTTTAGAGATTGACACTATAAGACATGTTGTTTTTTTAAATCCATGATTTTAGATAAAGCCAAAATAGTGAGACACTTAGTTAATATTTGGATGGAACACATAGTTGTTATTGACTATTATGAGAAAAAGGCATACAGAGGGGTCTGCCACGCACTGTTGAGATCTTGAAGGTTTGAGAGCAGAGTGGAGAGGGGGGACCAGGACATGAGCAAGGTAGGCTGTGAAATAAGATAGGTGAGAAAAGGGATACGGTTTAAATCAATAAATATATATATATTTAAGAACATATATAAGCAGCACAGATACCTTTTTAAGTAGATAAGTAACTTGACAGAATTGGAAAAGGATAGATATGAATGGACGCCCAAGGGAGAATTGGACATGCGGCGAATGAAAGGGGCGTTCCTACATGATAATGTCAAACATAAGGATAATTTAAACTAATTTTACCTAAGTCATTGGTTAGGTTAGGCAAGGTTGTTACCTGGCAGAGCCAGGTAACAAAGGGGGGATGGGTAAGTTGTGGTCTAGGATAGGATGTGGCCTATTGGATGATAAACTAATAAATAAAAAAATTCTAGCTAAACAAGCAGATATAGAAATAGAAAGAAGTATTGTTGATTACATGAAAAGGTTGTTTGTTTAACCAAACCTGTATGTCCAAGATTTTATGCACTACAGGTGAATTACAGGCGAAGTCACTCAATCCAGTCCCTGAGGCCTGTTGGGGGGACCATACCAAGACTCCTGGTAACAGCTAGCTGAAAGAGCTACCCGGATTCATATCACACTGCGGGAGGGTAAGACACATTGACACTGTCGAACAAGCACAGTGTCCGAGAGGACAACTGGAATTAACAGAATTCCGGGGGCCATCTCTCGGATGAAGATTTCCTTTTCCCCGTCATTCCATCCCTGTGTTTGTTCATAGAAGTGAAAGTGTGTCTGGCTTCTTGCTGATGATGTTTTCTCTGGGAGAGGGTGGGGCTTTATAGGTGGGCGGTCCATCCTGAGCTGTCTGGTTGTGGGAGCCATATTCCTGATACACCATGAACCCCAAGAAGGCCAGAGGGTAATATTGACACATAGTTAGACAATGAGGATTTTGTATTAACCAAGCATAAGAGATCACTTGATCTGGATAAACAGGAAGTGAGAGTGGGATTGGGAAGGAAGTCTCAGTGGAGTTCTATGTAGACCAAATGGGGCCTCTGACTCCTTGGCAGTTTAGGACTAAGAGCAGCCATTGTGGAAGACATCTATGAAAGTCCCTGTGTAGTTCATGGAAACAGGTTATAGCTCACATCATGAGGGCTACATAAATCTACATACCCAGTATGGAAGATGGCGAGTAGTGAAAGTAAGGGTTTCAGTTGACAACCTAGTGCCATTCCGAGTACGAGAAGTTAGAGCAGATGATAGTCAGCCAGAATACAAGCAGAGCCCCAGACAAAGCAGATACTGACCGTAGAGTTGTCCAGAGCCAAGGGCCGATGTGGATGGTTCAGATGAAAGATTTTAAGGAAGTGATTGAGGTGGAAACTGTTATGGCGATTCTAACCTATGGTTAGAATTGTTTCAATATAAAGCCAGATCTGTGGCGAAAGAATAATGCTAGGCATGCCTCAGCAAATCCTCAGTTCATAACCATTTCCTTTCCATTTGATGGAATTGCTACACCCATGGAATGGCCTGTATGATAAAGCGGTTCAAGAAGGCAGGAAGCTGAACTATGACAGTTGCATTGATCTGTGATATGTGTCCCCAGGTGCCGATTACATCCAGATTTTCTCTTTCACAGTGACAGGATTCTATGGATCGCTACATAACACACGGATGGGAAGTAGGGGAAGTCAGTACATGCAATAGGACTGAGAATGTTACAACCGAGAAGACAATGAGGGACCTGACTGGCAGATGAAAAGGTTTAGAGTGTGGAGGTATGAAGCTGTGACCTAACCTGCCTACCAATTGGAACGGTAGTTGTGCACTAGTGCAGTTAGGCATGCTCTTTACCCTTACTCAGATCCAATTCAAAGCGAGGAATTAGATCTTAGCAGGATTAGAGTCAAGTATTTTCTAGTGGTCCACTCTCAATAAGAATGTGGACTAGATCAATTATACCAGAGATGTAATGAATGGCTTGGCAGAATAGAATAGAATCGTGTTAGATATGTTATTGGCAGAAAAGGGTGGGGTTTGTGTGTTATTCGGGTCGATGTGCTGTACGTTTATCCCAAATAACACAGCTCCGGATGGATCAGTGACCAAGGCCTTGGCAGGTTTAACCACCCTAGCTCACGAGTTGGCAGTGACCTCAGGGGTGGATACTTTTCTGACTAATTGGTTTGACAGTATGTTTGGGAAATGGAAAAATGTCATGATTACTGTGTTATGGGCTACCTTCACCTGTGTGACTGTATTAGTTTTGTGCGGATGTGGTTTGATTCCGTGTGTGAAAGTTCTAATTTCCAGGATTCTGGAGAAATTGATGACACAACAGATGATGAAGTACGGATCAATTCTAAGCTCTGACCAGTGGAAGGATGAATGTATGGGGCCGGATCTAGTGGAGAACGATTCCGGATCTTTTAATTATGAGGAACCGAGATTGGATGAAACTGTATTTGACGTTTAGAGAATTTAGACGGTTACATGTTTCAATGTATAGACTGTTTCTTTAATGAAGATTGTAACGAAAATCCTAAATATAGAGTTATGTTTCTGATGAAGGTTAGAACAGTCATTGATGTTGATGGAGTGTAAATACATGTATTGATTTGGTTTTATTCTTGTATAACATTTATGTTTCTATATGATATTTGATATGTAGCTATGAATTGTTTTGTTATTTAGGGTGGATTGTTAGGAATTTTGTTAATAAATAGTTAAAACAAATTCTAGCTTTAGATAAAACTATAACAAATTGAACTCTGCACGCCTGGTGAAAAGAGATTTGTGTTGTGGGTCATAAAATAAGCAGAAAGGGTCGTTAAACTATGG